>NW_006203883.1:119870-156565 GCF_000334495.1 Tupaia belangeri chinensis
GAAGAGGAGTGAGGGAGAGAAGGAAGGAAGGAAGGAAGGAAGGAAGGAAGGGAAAAAGAATGGTTACCAAATAAAGTAAGAGTTATTCACAATATGTTAATACTGGTTTTTTGTTTGGCAGCTTTGGCAAAAATCAGACTTGTTGAAGTTTTATCCCAGGAAAACTGAGTAATGTGATAATTTACTATTCAGTTTCTCAAATCCATCTTTAACTGTGACCTCAGTCAAATCTATACCCCATTCCTCTTAGTAATAACGTGGTGTTATTTATCAGTGAGCAATCCAAAGAATTCACAATATCTATCATGTTTTATTTACTATATTATACAAGATTTCTTAATACAGCTGTTGAAAGTTTGATAATTTTTTTTTGAGAGGTTTTCGCTATAGGGCGCATGTGCTTGCCAGACAGACAGAGACAGAAAGCAAGAAATCACCCCCCAGAGGGGAAGGTCACGCCGCAATAACTTCTCCTCCATTCTCCTCTCGGGATCTTGGGCATGCACACACACACGCCCGGCATGAGTTTCAAGCCACTGGGTCTGGAACACGAACCGCAGTCAACTACGTGGGAATCCAGCGACATAGCCATTATGCTAACTGCTGGTTCCCAAAGTTTGATAATTTTTTATAAGAATATGTCAAAAAACATAACATATATTCTGTGCCTTTTCTTAAGAGAGTTGTTTTTTTTTCTTGTTTTTGTGTTTTGTTTTGTTTTGTTTTGTTTTGTTTTGTTTTGTTTTGTTTTGCTATAAGGCATGTTTGCTGGCTGGAAAGACAGAGAGAGACAGAAACTGAGAAATCACTCCCCAAGAGGGATGGCCATACCACAACCCTTTCTCCTCCATTCCCCTCACAGGATATTGGGCACACACACAGACGTGCCTGGCACGAGTTCTAAGCCACCACGTCTAGGACTCAAACCACGATCCACTGTGTGGGAGTGCAGCGACATAGCCATTATGCCATCTGCTGACCCCTAGCCTGTGCCATTTCAAAGAATTATAGCTATAGATCAGATCCTTGATATCTGGATTGTAATGATATAATTCTTTGCAATTTGCAATTGTTCATGATTCTCTCATTATTCACCTACTATGGAAGGACTCATTCTGGAGTCCAAACACTGAATTTTTTCTATTCAGCCTCATAGAAATATCAGTGAAAAGAGAGAGCATATTTTTTTCTAGGGCATCTGCTCAAGTTTCAGACTTAAGGGGCACAACCAAAAGTTTGACACTTTTTAAATGTGCTTTTGAAAAATAACATGCAAAATTTTAAAGACTGAAGTTTTCTTTATTAACAGCTTGAAGACACAGTTCCGTATCATAGTGGTTACATGCTGTACACTGGAAACCAGATCCCACATGGCCAATGGCAGTTCAAATTCCCAGTCCTGATGGTTTGAAAAACACCAGTGTGTGCATGGTGCATGCCCAAAATCCTGGTGGGATGAAGAAATCTGAGGTACCTGAGAAAGCAAGATCCACCAGCCCTGGGTAAATTATCTCCTGCCTAAAACAGGCATACAAAAATAAAGGGACCCATTGTACAGATGGAAAGAGCATTGGTTGTGTGAGGAAAGTGTAAAAGTGGATCAATAGCCCAAATTACAAGGGAATTTCATTACCTTTGCCTTACTAATGGAACTACAAAAGTATAAAGGAAGAGTATAATCTGTCACCAGGAGGAGAACCCTATTCTGACATGATCAAACATAAACACAGCGCTCTCTTCTCAGGAAAGCCTATCAGTCCCCAACTCAGATGAGCTGTGAACAGTCCTTCCTCCCTACTTTCTCACCATCTTCCATCCTCTCTTGATGCTTGCTCTCCTTTCTTCCGCAGATTTCCAAGCCTCCAGGTCAGAGATTCAAACCATGGTCAGCCATGTAGGAATCTAGTACTTTAACCACACGCCACCTACTGGCCCGAAAATGAAAGTTTATAAAGTGTTCATGCTATATGCAGCATCTACAAATACGCTGTACATAGAAATGATACCTAGAGCAATGCTGAGATTACTGGCACTGAAAACTCCTAAAAGTAGTTACAGCTTCCTAAATCTTTTCTGGATCTCAGTTGATAATCATGACTTATATTTTATTCTCTTGCAAATTCCATTCTATTAGACCTGATTTACCAGTGACCCCTCTACATGTAAAATGTTTCACCCTTTCATGCCCACATGTCATTCCTCTTTCTCTTGATAAAGTCAAATTCTGTTTAATCTTCAAGGCAATATTTTGTTCAACCCTTAAAGCAAGGCAAGTAAAAGAAGAGAAAAAAGAAATGACATGAATATAGGAAGTTTCTTTTCTTTTCTTTCTTTTTTTTTCTTTTCTTTTCTTTTTTTTTTTTTTTTTTTTTTTTTTTTTTTTTTTTTTTTTTTTTTTTTGAGAGAGATCTTTGCTATAGGGTACGTGTACTTGCCGGAGAGACAGAGAGACAGAAAGTGAGAAATCACCCCCCAGAAGGGATGGCCACACGGTAGTCCCTTCTCTTCCATCCACCTCTTGGGATCTTGGGCATACATGCACAAGCATCCACCTCTTGGGATCTTGGGCATACATGCACAAGCACCTGAAGTGAGTTTAGGCCAGCAGGTCTGGGACTCGAAACACTGTCGAGTATGTGGGAGTCCAGCAACATAACCATTTCGCCATCTGCTGTTCCTGAAGATAGGGAGTTTCTGGGGAAGGAAATCTTCAGTCACTTTGCCTTTCCTAGCAAATGGGTAGACCAGATGACAGGGAAGTATGCCTGCAGCTCTTTCCCACAGCTTTTTGGCTAACCTCTAAGTTGCTATATCAGTATTCAAAGTTCAGGAAACCATGTTACTGATGATAGGTGCATCTGCCCTGTTCCCATGCCTGAAAACAAAACAAAAATTGTTCTCTGTGTTCTCCCCCAACCCATCCAACTCACAAATCATTCCCATCTTTAGCCAAACTAATTTCCCTTATTCAAAGGAGGAAAACAGTGGCTTTTATTGCTTGCAAAGGCAAACCACAATGAAAGCTGCAAGTCATTTTTCTTGTCTCGATTTTACTGATTACTCTCCTGGCCAAGTAGAAATTTTAAAGAAGGCAAAATAAAGTGTTAGGAAAAAAGGTGAATGTAATATGGGATAACTCACAAGTAACTAAATTTGTAAAATTATGCCAAAGGTTTTCAAAAGCATCACTTCTATTGTGAAGAAATGAAGTTATCCAAAAGTTCCTCTTGTAGAATAGTTTATTCACTTCAGCGAAGTTCAAATATTTGCAATAGATGCCATTGTAGCTCCCCTCTGTCGCATCCATTAAAGCACCGTCAAGTGTTCAGCGTTAACAAGACCACTGTTGCAGTGTGTTTTTCCTACTTTCGGTCCCTGTCCTTCTACCCTTATATTCCATTTTCTTTTTCTATCTATCCTTCTGTTGTCAAATTGTCAGGGGGCATTAAAACAGTAGGGGCGATACGAGAGAAAGAATCTAAATACTGATGGGAAAAGACCAGTTTATGCACCTCTTCAAGTCCCCAAAGAGATTATTTACCATGTGAAAAATTAATGTCTATTGCTAATGATCTTATCCCAACCCAGCCTTAATTTGGACAGTGACAGAATACAGCACATGCTGCCTCTAATCCTATTTGTTTACTCCAGTCACTCTGACACCTGCAAAAAATTGAATTATGAAATTATTTTTTCTTGGTATAGTTTTGGGAAGTATTTTTTCCCTTTTCTCCAGTTTCGAGACAGTGGTGTTGGGTAACTTCTCAGAGACTGTGCTCTCAGACACAGCAGCTGATCTGATGGCACTGGTCCCAACGTCCATTCTCACTGAGCCAAGCTTCCATGTGCCTCTTAATATACTAAATCACTGAAAGTGGGTGACAAAGCAATGCCCCAGTCATTTATGCATCAGTTCAACAAACATTTATTGATAGATTTCTGATATTTCCAACATGAAAGTATTAGTTCTCTGTTCAACTAACAGTGAATGTATTTTACCTAGTGTACCGAAATCCCTAAGCTTTCTGCACAGGGAGGGTTGGGTTAAAATAGGGAGTAAGGGAAGACACATTTACATGCAAGCTCAATTCCATGGCAGAGAATCAACGTTTAAGTCCCTTTCTCTTGTCTCACCCAAGTACAAATCAAAAGAGCAACTGGGAAGATTAGACTCATTTATAATGCTGCATGATACAATGAGTAAAGTAAGAGTTTACCTTTGCTATTTTATGGAAAAGGCAATGGCCCACATATACATATTTTTAATTGCCAAAGAACACTTGAACTTGTCAGAGAGGGACAGAGAGACAAAGAGAGGGAGAAAGCACCCTCCCCACCAAGGGGACATAGTCATGCCACAATCATTTCTCCATCCTGCTGGAATTTTGAACACGCTACATAGGCACCCAGTGTGTTTCTCAAGCTGCAGGGAACAGGACTTGAACCACAACTGACCACATGAGAACTGGCTTCCTTAATTACTAGACTACAGAGGTGACCTATACAGCTATTCTATTCTGCTATTCTCTATAGCTATTAGCACTAGAAAAGGTTCTCATTGATGAAGCTTTATGCCCAGCTTAATTCTCACTTAGGCAATTGCATTAATTTGGTCATTCATGCAATAAATGTTACCAAGCAACTAATAAATATATGTTATACTCACAATTTCTCCCCTTAATCTTAATCCTGAAATAGAGAAGTAGCTGTACCCACATGTTTCCAAATCAGTGCAGTAAGAACTATAGTCAAAGTAGAAGAAGATTTCAAGCTAGTGGAAATTTTTTTTTTTTGGAGAGGCTTTTTGCTATAGGGCGCATGTGCTCGCCAGACAGACAGAAAGAGACAGAGAGACAGAAAGTGAGAAATCACCCCCCAGAGGGGATGGCCACGCCACAATCCCTTCTCCTCCATTCTCCTCTCGGGATCTTGGGCATGCACACACATGTGCCCGGCGTGAGTTTTAAGCCACCGGGTCCAGGACGTGAACTGCGGTCAACTACGTGGGAGTCCAAGCGACATAGCCATTACGCTAACTGCTGGTTCCTGCTAGTGGAAATTTTAATTAAAGTTTAAGTTTATTTTAATGCAAGAAAGGTTTTAAATTCATGCATAGTTTTTTCATAGTACACATTTTTTGTGAACAATTTTTTTAAGAGAGATTTTTGTTATAGGGCATGTGTACTCTCCAGAGACAGAAAGAGACAAAGAGGCAGAACATGAGAAATGGCCCCCCCGGGGGTTGGGTGGTTACACTGCAATCCCTTTTCCTCCTTTCTCCTCTTGGAATTTTAGGTATGCACGCACATGCAGCCAGAATGAATTATTTAAGCAGCCAGGTCTGGGATTTGAACTGCAGTCGACTACATGGGAGTCCGGCAATATAATCATTAAGCCATCTGCTGAGCATGCACATGCAGCCAGAATGAATTTTAAGCAGCCAGGTCTGGGATTTGAACTGCAGTCGACTACATGGGAGTCCGGCAATATAATCATTAAGCCATCTGCTGAATCTGCTGGTCCCTTTCTGCAAACTTTATAAAGATTCTTTATCTAAGATACAACATATTCTAGTGACACACATACACTTTTTAAAAAGGGCAAGATGAACTCTATGTGGTTAAGGAAAAGAATGAGATTTAAAACTTCAGAGTTGTATTTCTGATTTCCCTATATCAAGTCAGACTGATCTTCACAACTTTTATATCAAGTCCTTCCTTCACATTCACCCTGTCATCACACTAATTCAGACTATTTACCTAACTTCTAAACAACATAGTTTCATAAATATTTTCTCTATTATCTATTTTCTCTCAATTCATCCTGAACATAACAGCAAAATGATTTTTTATATCACATTTTTCTTTTTCTTTTCTTTTTCTTTTTTTGGAGAGGTTTTTCACTATAGGGCGCATGCGCTTGCCGGAAAGACAGAGAGAGACAGAAAGTGAGAAATCACCCCCCAGGGGGGATGGCCACGCCGCAATCCCATCTTCTCCATTCTCCTCTCGGGATCCTGGGCACGCGTGCACAAGCACTCTGCGTGAGTTTAAGACGCCGGGTCCAGGACTTGAACGAACCGTGGTCGACTACATGGGAGTCCAGCAACATAGCCAAAACGCTAATAGCTGGTCCCACATTTTTCAATTTCTTCTAATTGAATAACATTTTCAATGGCTCCAGTCCGTAAATACATAATCTCAAATATAGAAATGAGGTTAAATGCCTGAACTTCAAGACCACTATCATCAGTCTAGTTCTCTTTTCACTACAATGGGTTATATTATAGCACAGCATAACACAGAAGGATGTGTTATAAATACATATTAAATTAAAAATTTACAAAGCAATATTGATTTACCCATAAGTAAGAGATATAAGAGCACTCCAAAAGACCTCCACATGTATGATTTACACCTCTTTCATTACAAGTCTTTCCCTTCATACTAGAAATAACTGCTATACTGAGTCTTCTTGTTATTCATGATCTTACCTTTAGTGGCAGATATTTTTGTACCCTGTAGCACAAGTCCTCAGCCCACCTTTGACTGTAATCACAGCTACATGATAGAATAAGTAAAGTGCAGTTACCAATGAGTTCAGTTTATGCTGATATGGCTGCATCTGAGGTGCTAGGCTTGCATGTCCTAGCCTTTCTGCCTCAAGATCTTTCCAAGATCTCTCAGTCTACATAGAGTACTGAAGAGGGAGTTAATATTCCAGGTGCAATTCTCTAACCATGGAGGTGGGAGCCGCCGATAGATAAATACCTCAACCTCCTGTGTTTCAGATCTATAATCCTGGAAAACATTTGGCCAGTCTTCAGAGGTCCTGGGATAATACCTGTTGCTTTCATCAATGGCCTGTAAAACATAACACTTAAATTGCCCAGCCTTCCTTCCCTCTCACTCTCTCAACTCCTTTATCCTGCTTTCTAGAATCTCTTCTCATGGTAACTATCCAACATAAGCTTTCAATTCATGTTCTGTTCTCAGAGAACCCTAAACTCAGACCCCTTTTTAATAATTTTACCACTTCCAAATGCAGTCATAACATTTTTAGCCTTGTGCCATTCTGAACTGGATAAAAATTTAAAAACCACAGTATGATTTCCATTGTATCCTGTTTCTTTAAATAAATGTGTTTGTGAAATTTATCAATATTTTAGGTGTAGTAGTTCAGATTATTCATTTCATGGCTGCATGTTAGAGCATTAGGGAATGAGAAATCCGACCATTCCCCCCCAAAAAAGAAACACTTAATGATTATGATATCATCTGTTTCCCCAATAAAAATACCCAAAGCATACTGAAAAACCCACTAAAATACCTGTTATAATTTAGATAATGGTTTGATCAAAGTTTCATGTTTTGGAATTTGATCTTAGTGGGCAGTGATTGCATGTTCCCCAAAAGTTTGTGTGCTGGGGTTTGGTATTGTATTGTAACTGTGTTAAGTGAAAACTTAAGCTCTTAATGTCATCCCAGGTGGGGCCTTTTGTTGTGATAAAATCATGTATACATATATGCCCAAAACTCCAAGAGAAGAATGAAGAAGGGATTGCAGCATGGCCATCCTCCCAGGGATGGTATCTCGCCTTCTCTCTCTCTCTGTATCTCTGGCAAGCACACATACCCTATAGCAAAACTCTCTGAAAAAAGAGAGAGAGAGAGAGAGAGAGAGAGAGAGAAAGATAAAGGTTGAAATGTAATATAGACAAATATGTAACATATATATATTTAAAATTCTTAAAGATAAATATCAAAACACTGGAACAGAGCTAATAATTAAACCTATAACCCAAGACCAATAAACCAAAATCAATGTATAGATTGGTTGGAAAATTTTACCAAAGATGAAATATATACTTTCAAAATATCAGACTTTTAAAAACAGAAAGAGGGACCATCAAATGACATGGTAGTTAAAGCGCTGGACTCCCACATGGCTGACTAGAGTTAGAGTCCCGACCTGGTAGCTTGCAGTAAAGAACAAATAAGGTATAAGGGTTAGACAATTAGGCTAATCAGAGTTCCCATGAGCAATGTACAGAGAAGACAGCAATGGAGCAGCATGATCAAGATACTTAAAGAAAGGGAAAGCCAAAAGTTTTACATAAGCTGAACTTCAAATACCAAGACTTTATAGCAAAATAGTTTTAAAAGTGAAAGAACTCAGGAAATACTGCATTTAAAAACTTTGACAAAAATTCTATGGGGTGAGTTTCATGCAACCAAAAAATAACAGGAAGAGATTGGGAGAAAGTACTGGTAGTGACCATTCAGTATTTTTGTTGTTGATTTTTGGATTTTTTTTTTTCAGAATTATTTTCTTTATTTTATTCTTCATCATTGTTATTTTTAATTTGACCAGAGTGAGACAGAGAGAGAGAAAGAGAGAAAGCAAGAAAGCAAGCCACCAGGTCCAGGACTTGAACCATAGTCAATCATGCACGAGTCCAGTGCCTTTAATCACCACGCCACCTACCAGCCCCTCATTCAATTTGTTTAACTAGAGGTCTATGACTAAGCTATGGATGGGGGTAAAGGTGAAAGGATAGTACATAAATGTATGTTCTGACAGTTGAAGGAATATATCTGCTATAAAATATATGAGGAAAGTAGAAAGAGAAAGGAAGAAGGAGCATAATCACTGATTGCTATGTAATTACAATAAGAAGTCAAATGATGCCATTTAAAATTTCCAAAACAGATGGGACCAGCAGTTGGCATAATAACTATGTCATTGGACTCCCATGTAGTCGACTGCAGTTCAAGTCCCGGGTGCGTGTGCATGCGCGCCCAAGATCCTGAGAGGAGAATGAAGGATAATGGATTGTGGCATGGCCATCCCCCCAGGGGGTGATTTCTCTCTTTCTATCTCTCTGTCTCTCTCTGTCCTTCTGGCGAGCACACGCACCCTATAGCAAAAACCTCTCCAAGAAAAAAAAATTTTTTTTTTCCAAAACAGAGTATAAGAGAGTAAATAAGAAAACAAAACAAAAGAAATTTTTGAAGACTTTGGGTTTTATACCCAGTGTGTTTGAACATGTTGAAAGACTGTTTACAAAATTAAAAACAAACTGAATTTGAATTCATGATAATAGAGAGGCAAAGAAAAATAAAATTGTCATTCACTTCAGGGACAATAAAAAGTTGTACAACGATGGGAAAATAGTCATAGTTCAACAATGAGGGTCAACTATACATAGGGTCTGCAAAATCTCAATAATCCAAATGTTAAAAAATTAAATGAAATCACAAAACAAGACAGAAAAGGTAGAAAGGGAAGAAGTGTGCATGCATCTGGAGAGATGTAGAAGGCAGTAAAAGAGTGATAAATCTTTATCTTTCTTGTCAATTGTCTGTGCCTGGAACTAAAGTCAAGAAGTAGCAGCACAGGGCCAGCCCTGTAGAGCAGCGGTTAAGCCCTATACATAGGGGGCTGGGTCCACCAGGGTTATATTCTCTCTCTCGTATGCACACAGGCACCCTCTGGGGAAAAAAAAGAAAAAGAAAGAGAAAAAAGAAGTAACAGTGCCAGCATTTTAACAAATACAGAGACTAATGGCAAAAGAAATAGCTAAAGAGCTGGAATCGTTAGGGGACTAACAATTAATAAGAGGACTAATGATTAATTTAGTAAGACTAAAGGTCTTATTAAAACATTTGACTCTTTTCGCATATATATCATTTTAACTTAAATAAAAACAAAATTTTCAAAATATTGGTTTTGAGTGTTTATTTTCCCTTAAGAAAAAGACACGTGTGGCGATTTCAGCGATGATTTATTCTACTGATAATTCATCACCCTTTCCTCTGTCCAGGGAGTTTGTCACACTGAAGTGTTAGAATCTAATCCATTTCCTAACCTCTTGATTACAGATTGGCCATGTGACTGACTTTGACCAATAAAATGTAAGCTGATGTTAAAAAAGCAGAGTCATCAAAAAAATGTTTGCATGATTGGTCTTGCCCTCGATCTTGCACTTCTGACATAGCTTGGGGTAGCCCACTGGAGGAGCAGAGGTACGTGGAACAGAACCAAGTTTTCCCAGCCAGCTTTGATCTATTGACAGCCAGCCAATCTCCAGAAATGTGAGAGAGCACAGTCAACCCCAGCCCTAATTAATACCCCACAAACTAAAAGTAAATCAATGTTCATTGTTTTAAGCCACTGAATTTCAGGGTCATTTATTAAGCAGCAGTATTGTAGAAACACAGCATCTTAGAATGAAGCAGTAATGGTCCTCAACTACAAAAAGAGGTATGCTATAAACACATGAGCAGGTCTACTTCATCTCTAGTAGGGTGGAAATAAGAGGAAATACTTGACGCATTTGCATTGCCTCATGTGGTCACATTCACTTCTAGGAATCCCTCTCCTTCTCAAGCAGAGTTGACTTCCGTGGCTGAGTAGTCAAATGGAGGTCTAAATGAGGCAGTTTGAGAGGGAAGGAAACGATTCGTCTTAACCCAGTCACTGTATGTTCAGTAAACACCCATGTTTTCGTGCTAATCGAGTCTTGTGTATCAATGCACAGACTCCATTTGGCTTTTCATTCTGTTTTAATTTGTTAAATTAAAAAAGAAAAAAAAGAGAGATTGTGCTCCTCTGGGAGGTTTCACAGATGTTCAGACATGGTCTAGCCGAACAAATATCTTTAAAAAAAAAGAAATCTATAACTTTACAACTGTTTTCATTTTTTCTGATTTGTGAAGTGAGGAGGCCCATGGCACCTACCTTATCAGATTGTGATGAAGATTATGATTTATGTGAAGAGTTGAGGAATGTGGTTGGCATTTATCTAAACATTTAGGAGCTATTAGTTGCTGTTGTTACTGAAATATGTGGTAAGGAATTTGAGTCAGGATGAGATGCGTTTGGTTTGATCAGTAGTACCAATGATCTGAGTCTGAGAACAAAGACGAGGCTCACTGCTCCTCGGCACCCACTTGTGGCTTGACAGGACCTGGCAGAGGGAGATAGTGAAAGGAAAAGAACTGTCGCATGACAACCCACATTTATTGAACTCTTCCCATCTGCCACTTATCCTTTCAAGGGCCTTATTGATATCAAATAATTTAATCCTCATAACAGCCTTATGAAACATAAATAAAATCATTTCTGAATAAAGTCTCCTTTTATTGATGAAGAAACTGAAGCAAACAGCTCAAGTATCTTACCTTGAGTCCCATTCACAGTAAGTGGCATGCCTGGATCCAGAGCCCATGTCTGTTACCAATGCATGACTGCCTCCTGTATTAACAATGGTTTCAGGTCAGGGCCAACAGGTGGCATGGTGGTTAAGGGAGCTGGACTCCCACATGATTGACCATGGTTTGAGTCCCGGACCTGAAGGCTTATGCGCTCTCTCTCTCTCACTCTGTCCCTCTCTGGTCAAATTAAATAAATAAATAAATAAAAGTTAAATAAAATCATTCTTAAAAACAAGAACAACAACAATGCCTTAAGTTCTGGATACTAAGGGAGTGTGGAATGAGAATTCCCTCAATAATTTCCATCTCTCTCTCTCTCCTACAGCATTTCCTAAGAATACCTTCAAATGACCTCTAAGGTCTAGATCCAGGGTTTCTTCTAGGGTCCCCTGTGATCTGGTTCTTGGGCTGCTGGCTCCACCAATAGCAGCTCTGTAGATGCTGTCCACTTGCCCTTTGCCACTGCCTCAAGCTACTTACCAGTTGGGAACATAGCTGGAAAGTTCCAAGTAAATAAAGTCACTGCAGCATAGAATTCAGGATGTAGGTTTCGGGTCAAACAACCTAGTTGGAACCCCTGGCTCTGCTATTCAATTCCCTCAGCCTCAATGTTCTTATCTGTAAAGTGAGAGTAAGAAGATCCACCTGATAAGGCTACTGTAAGTGTCATGACAGTGATAATAATGATATAATGATGCAGAGCCTAGGTGTTCAATAAAGACTTTTATTTTCACTATTAAATTTTCCTCTTTTTTAGGTTCTTGCTATAAATCTTTCATGTAATGTTATTTTAACTCCTCTCCCATCTAATGTGATTTTAACTGTCTTCCACAACACTGGCTCTAATATATAAATGACCTCAAATTGACTCTTTTCAAAATTAAATAGAATTTAAATAATTTTACATTAGATACTTGTTCCTAGTAATAGAAAAAGCATTATTGTTTGCTCAGTGAACTATGTAACTACTTATTTATTTAGACCCCAACTGTTTTAAGTGGAGTCTTCCAGATAGAAGAAAGAGACTTGGGTAATACTTTATTATAAGGATAGCCTGGTGGGAGGTAAGAAAGAAAGGTCACAGGAAACCTGAGAACTCAATCTTAACCTGCCATATAAAAAAATGAGAACTGGTCGTACAACAGCTATGGAACCTCAACCCAAGTTCAAGTCTCTCTGCCACTGGTGAAACTCTCAGATGTTCTCTCCATTTCTTCTTCTTCATGTGTTTCCTCACTTCTTGTACTGTTTTCAGCAGCGTCCTAATCCTCTCTGTCCTTTACTCACCTACACTTTTACTCATTCATGGTTTCTGCTGTCCTCCTATAGTTTACATATGGCCGTCACAGTCTGACCATTTCTGCTGACTTTAGCTCTAGCTTCCACTGCTAACTGATACCTATCTTGTTTTCCCAGTTCAAATTGCTGACAGAGGGGCCAGTGCGTGGCATGGTGGTTAAGGTACTGGATTCTCACATGCCTGACTACGGTTCAAGTCCTGGACCTGGCAGCTTGCTTTCTCACTTTCCCTCTTATTCTCTCTCTCTCTGTCTCTGTCTCTCTCTGGTGGGCACATGTGTGCTATAGCAACTTAACAAATAATAACAATGAAAAACAAAATTAAGTAAATAGGTCTTTAACAAAATTGCTGACAGAAAGATGCTTATTGACCCAGAAACTTTTTTCATACCAGAACGTGTCACTCATAGGTCAATAATTATCTTATGTGTTGACTACATTGGTTAGTTTTCCTTCTTTGGTCCAATCGGTTGTGTTATAATAGGTGGAGCCATATGGTACAAATAACTCAGCCTACTACTGTACTTGTAGCAGATCCTCGACATAGCAATTACCTTACAGATCCGTAAAGCAAGGTACTCCAGCCATATGAACGTAAGACTTTAGAATCAGAGGAATGGTCAAAGCATATATATAGTGGCATAGTTCATATCAGAATTTAAAAAAAAGAAAAAAGAAAAAGAAAACAGGCAAAACCTTTTTAAATCCATTGTCAAGATTATTTCTTCCTTTCTCTCTCTATTTCTCTGTCTCTCTATGGCAAGCATACACTCTGGCAATTAAAAAAATAAAATTATGAGGACAACTATGCTAGGGATTCCTCTAGAATGAAGAGTGAGCATGCTTACTGTCTAGTATACTGAAGAGAGTATCTCTCTCTAGATCAAGCAGGCATTCTTGTTCGCCTATTACAAAGTATACCAGCTCCTTAACTTCAGGATTCATCTCCTATAATACTGCCCACTGTTTCTATCATCTGGCCCTCTTTACATCACCCTATAGGAACTGGAGATCATGATGCCAATACAAACACTGATACCCTATGTACTGCCATCGCTGTGAATAATGAAGCCTCCTGCTTCTGACTAGGACTTACGTATCTCTCCTCAGCATTATGCAACAGTGGTGGGCCAACTTCTTAGCTTAGGAAATATCACTAGGGAAAAATCTCAGACCACTCATAGACCTTGACAGATACAATAGACAGTAAATAAAAACCAGTTGGACAGAGCTTAGCACAGGGTAAAAAATGATGCTCAGGAAGATAGTCAGTGTCACCCAAAATTACACAATTTATGGAGTCACTTTTTCTCGTTCTCATCCAGTGTTTATTTCTCCACCTACAGCTGCTCCTGTGGAGTCAGAACTTGGTGAAAGTTGTGGAAAACAGCTGTCTTAGAAGTATCCTGGGACTAGGGCAAGGATGAGACAAGAGTAGCTTCTAAGGTCCGAAATTTAAGGAAGCACCTAGTCCTGGGCAGGAGACCTAGACCTGTGTGAGACTGAGATGAGTTCTTCCTTAAATACAATGCCTTGGACATTAGGCCAAGTAAACTAAACCAGCCAAAAAAGGATACATGCTGTATGATCCCATTTACATGATCCCACTTACATGAGGTATCTAGGGTAGCCAAACTCCTAGAAGCACAGAGTAGAATGGTGATGCTGGGGGTTGAGAAATGAGAAGTTGCATCATTTCAGTTATGAGAGGTGAATAAATTCTAGAGATCAGCTATACAGCATTGTGCCTATAGGGACTAATACCATATTATACACTTAAAATTGTTTTGATAGACTAAATCTCATGTTAAGTGTTCTTAGCACAGTAAAATCACACACACACACACACACACACACACACGCACTCTGGGATCTTCACTGAATCTGGCCCTGATTAGAAGTCTTCAAATCCAGGGCCAGCAAGTGGTGTGGGGGTTAAGGGCACTGAACTCCCTCATGGTCAACTGTAGTTCGAGTCCTGGACCTGGTGACTTGCTTTCTCTCTCTCTCTCTTTCTCTTTTTCTCTCTCACTCTGTCCCTATAAATAAATAAAATAAATAAAGTTAAATAAAATATACTTTAAAAAAAAAAGAAGTCTTCAAATCCAATACTTTTTCTGCTTTCAGATAGATTTTCCTTATCATCCACAAATGTCCTTGTCCTCTCTGAACCCACCACACTTGTCCTCAAACTCTGTGCTCAGAAACAAAACTGAGACATATTCAAATCACTTCTAATAATGTAACATGATTTTCTCAGGAACATAAACATTTAGGAGTAAGTTTTTGCTAAATCAATGAATACCAAGAGTAGAGTGTCAGGTAGCTTAACTAGAATTGTATACTTTATGTGAAATATTTGAAGGAAGATTTCTGTTTGGGAAGGACACATATAAAATATCATAATGATACATAAAAAATCAACCACTTCACTTTGCTACTTCCCTGCCATGTTGATCTCTAAAATCTATCGTCCAGTAGTCAGGGTTATTCATTGCAAAAGAATTATTTTTAAAATAACCTATCATTTAATTCATCTCAGAAACAGAGATGACCTTATTTGTCCCTTAAACACTGAAGGAAAGCGAAGGCTGAAATGCACTTGTATTCACAGTCACTCTTACTTCAGTCAAGCCACAGGATGAAAAGAAAGGCTTCCCCATCAGCCAGATGGTGCCTACGAGAAGTCAAGTGAAGACAAACCTCCATTCACTGCCTGCCTGAAGCCACTGGCATCTTTGCATAAGTGCTGAACAAACGAGCCTTTGTGTGCACTCCTGATAGGTCCCTTTGAAGTTCTGGCATCCCGATTGGCAACTTTTCATATCTGGCCATCTTAGAGCCAGGGAAGGACCAAAAAATGTAGACAGCCTTTGACTGGCTTCAAGCCCACTGGGTAAACATGCTAGTTCCCTTCTCTCACAGATTATTTTTCGAAAATGAAGAGGGAGTGTCCAGCGTAGTTTGGAATAAAGATGAGGAAATGACTCTCAGCTGTCCACACACAACAAAACAACCAGCCACGACAGAGAAGTAGAGCTGTCCATTTAAGACAGACCAGACAGGATTCCTCTCCCAGACCCAGGGTGCATGTTCCCCTTCAAGAATGTTTATACTGCTGGTACCTTCAGCATGCTGAGGATGGGGGCGTTTTAATGAGATCCATAGTCTTTACTCTCTGCAAAGAATATACAGTCACTAACTTTCCTTCAGGACAAGAGACTCTTTGCTTTTCAGAATGATTTATTAATCTAATTAGATAGACAGAGGCTATGTGTCCTGTTGTTTTGAGTTTAGGATTTTGACTTTGAAACTCTAAGGCCTGATTTTAGTTTCAAGTCTAACTCCTTGTGTGGCCCTTCATAAGCAATTACTTCCTGTCTTATTTTTCTGAACTGTTAAAGGGTTTGTGGTAGTAGTATTAGAAGGGAAATGGGTTATATTCATTTTAAAATACTTAGAATTGATTTGAAGTCAAAAATAATTTACCAGGCATCTACTCTTAATGTCCAGTGGACTAAGAGAAAAAGGAAAAAAATGTAAAAGAAGAATAATATAGGGACACTGCATTTAAAAACTTGCAGTTAGGGACTAGCATTTAGCATAATGGCTATGTTGCTGGACTCCCACGTAGTCGACCACGGTTCGAGTCCCGGCCTTGGTGGCTTAAACTCACGCCGGGCGCGTGTGCATGCATGCCCAAGATCCCAAGAGGAGAATGGTGGAGAGGGGATTGCGGCATGGCCATCCCCCCAAGGGGTGATTTCTCACTTTCTGTCTCTCTGTCTCTCTCTGTCTGGTGAGCACATGCGCCCTATAGCAAAAAAAATAATTAAAAAAAATAAAAAATTAAAAAATTGCAATTAACTTGACAAAAACTTAATCCACAAGGCAATATAAGTCAAATATATAATTGTATAACATTAATTGTAACTATATAAGAAACTGAAAATAAAACATTATTAATGGGGTTATTTGGCATAGGTTTTATAAAACAGATGGACTTTAGGTTAACCATTAAAAAATAATAATACGTTGATTTGTAAAAAGGAGAGGTAGTTTTTGTAAAAAAAAAAAAAAAGAATTACATCTTCTAGAGGCACACTAAGCACCAAATAACTTTATCAAGGTTAACGTCAAAGTTAAACAAAATAGGATCTGATTCTTCTTAATAATTTAGTGACTTATTAAATCAGAAACAAATGCTTATGAAGAGATAATTTGCTGCTTTACTAGGGAGATTATAGGAGGATTACCACATAAGAGACTTTTTAGGATACTGAGCCATTGCGTCTGGTCCCCAGATTCCTAACTTCTTCCAAAAGTATTTTGTATTTGCTTTTCCTTTATATTGGCATTTTCTGTTTTCCAAATGGCAGCCTTCTTTAAGCCTTGTTTAAAAGGTTTAACCTCTTACATTTATACAATAAAAAATAGATTTTAAAAAGATGGCTGAAAGTACCTTCACATAAAAGATAAACACATCGTTTCTCCCATTTTCTTATAATTTGCTAAAAACCAACACACAGCCTCACTTTGAGCAGTTTGGGGCCTTGTTGGTGAGGAGTCTTTTTCTTCTAAAATTCCTAGAAGTTCACCAGATCTGCAAGATTCCCATTCATGTTATCTGCCTCCATCTTGTCTTTATTTTCATTACATTAACTGCACACGCACACACACACACACACACACACACACACACACAGTATTTACTTGCTGCAGAGAAGTTTGAAGTCTTTTAGAAGAGCTTTCAGTGGCAATCAAACAGAGAATTTAAAGAGAGCATAAAGTAGGCTCACCTTTGTTCTTTCGGGATCTGTTTAGATTGATGCTATTCTGACTTTTAAGTCTGTGGTATGTGAACCAGGACTTAAAAGGTGTTCCCCTTCTTGTGATGGTTCAGCCTATGAGTTTCCAATTTTACGAAGATGGGAAAGTGGCATATGAATTTTTATGTTCTTCAGGGCTAGTGAAATGCAGTCTGATATCCTCTTATAACACTGGACAGGGGCACTGAGTGCCAGCTCCCAGTCAGCGTTGGGAGCACGGAAGTTGACAACCACTACTCTATAGTGTACAGTGTGGCCAGAAATTTTGTATATTGTGTTCTGTGTTTTTGCATCCTACTGTGTCTACAGAATGCCCATTTTTTAAAATAATTATTTATTTATAACTTATTATTTGTTGTTACTATTATTGTTATTATTTAATTTGACCAGAAAGAGACAAAGAAAGGGAAAGTGAGAAAGCAAGTTGTCAGGTCTGGGACTCAAACATCAGTCGACCATGTGGGAGTCCAGCACCTCAACCACATGCCACCCATCAGCCCTCAAAATGCCCATTTTTTAAGATATTTTTAACTTATGATAAGTTTATTAGAATATAGTCCCATCATGAGTCAAGGAGCATCTGTATTTTGGAGACTACATAAGGAAAAACACAAACCTAGAATAATGATCAGCTAATGACTATATATATATTCTAAAATATCCCTGCTATGTTCCCAGGAACGCAGTTATTACAAAAGAAAAAGCAGAGAAAGAAAGAGCTTTTAAAATGGAGTAAGTTCTAACTGCAAATTACATTATTTTATTTAGTTGAGAAGTAAAATTAAGGTCAGAGCTATATGTCATAGTGGTCAACCGTAACTTACTGATTCTACAGAGACATCTATAGAATCCAGATGTGTGCCAGCTCCCTCTGCTCCCCCTCTTCTTTTTTTTTTTTTTTTGAGAGTTTTTTTTGCTATAGGGCGCGTGTGCTCACCAGACAGACAGAGAGAGACTTAGAGACAGAAAGCGAGAAATCACCCCCCAGGGGGGGATGGTCACGCCACAATCCCTTCTCCTCCATTCTCCTCTCGGGATCTTGGGCACGCACGCACACACACCCGGCGTGAGTTTTAAGCCACCAGGTGGGGGACGCAAACCATGGTCGACTACGTGGGAGTCCAGCGACATAGCCATTACGCTAACTGCTGGTTCCCCCTCTGCTCCCTCTCTTGACAATGTCCTCCCCAATGCTAAAAATGGGAACCCAACTCACCATGGTAAAAAAATAATATATGTTTGAAGTCATGAGGTTTTGTTTGTTTTTTTGTTTGTTTGTTTGTTTTGCCATAAGGCATGTGCACTTGCCACAGAAAGAGAGAACAGAGAGAAAGTGAAAAATCACCCCCTGGGGGGGGTGTTTCGACCACACCTCAATCCCTTCTCCTCCATGCTTCTCTCAACATTTTGGGCACACACACACACACTCCTGGCTTGATTTTCAAGCATCCAAGTCCAGGACTTGAACCAGGTGGGCCATATGGGAATCTAGCACTTAACCACGACATTCCTACTGGCCCTAATCATGACCAATTCTCAGTGGACATTTTAAAAGGAAAAAGAATGTTTTCTCATTTTAAAATCTGTGTGGTCACTTCTCACCAAAATAGAATGTTCTCCCTGATAAACAACTCAAAAATAAATAGACAAAATACATGAAATAATGAGTTTTCAGACATTAGATATCAGGCAGCATAGAACTCTGACCTGCCCATGAGAAGGGAGAAACTATGTGCAGGTCTGAGGTATAAATTGCCTGAGGGATCTAGCGTCAGGGATCACACAGGGACGGGCACAAACTGAGTTCCCATCAGGCAAACTTCGGAGAAGATTTCCTCTAGGGCCATCTGGACCCTCAGTACATAGTCACTAAGTGACTGAAAGATGGAATAGAGATTTTTACTTGGACCTAATTTCAGCATCTGGGTCCCTGATTATCCAAGAGCAAAGGATGATGCAAGTGAGAACATTGCAGAAGTGGAATAGGGCCTATTCTCCAATTTTGACTTTCTCTGCTACCTTGCTCTTATGTTTACTTATCAGTAGATAAATTCAGCTCTCTGGACAAAGCTATAAAACCTAATGTCCGCACAAGTTCAATAACTGTTTAGGGAACTTGTGGTGGCAACGCTGGGAACTGTTTACTTCCTCATGCTGAACAGACAGTGTACCCATTGTTCAGCCTCATTATTGCATCGTTGTTGTGCAATTATCCAGGGGATACCATGAGGCATTGTGCCTCCCAGAGACCATGCTGCTATTCTCTCTACCCACAACATTTGCTCACAGCTCAATGTCACTGAAATGAAACCACGAATTTAATAAACTCCGTAATTTTGCTATCAGAGTTAGAAGTTGGTCTTCTAAGGTTGGCTTCATAAACTCCTTAGCTAAAAAGAGATTTTTATTTCTTTTGCTTTTTTTTTTCTTTTCCTGGAGAAGTTTTTGTTTGTTTGTTTGTTTGTTTGTTTTTTGGTTTTGTTTTTTTGTTTTTTGGGTTTTTTTTTTGCTATAGGGTGCGTGCACTCTCCAGAGGGACAGAGAGACAGAAAGCAAGAAATCACCCCCCAGGGGGTATGGCCACGCTGCAATCCCTTCTCCTCTAGTCTCCTCTCAGAATCTTGGGCATGCATGCACATGCGCCCGGCATGAGTTTGAGCCACGGGGTCTGGGACATGAAGCACGGTTGACTACATGGGAGTCCAGCGACATAGCTGTTATGCTAATTGCTGGTCCCTATTTTGCTTTTTGAATTAGAGGATTCCATAGTATCTTTTAGGAAGAAAAAAAAAAAAAAAAGCTGGGATTTCACTGAGGATCTCCCAGCCATTGGGATAAAAATCTCATGTTCCTCAGAAAAAAACCAATGACACAATGCTGAATTGCCAATACTTGTCATCTCAAACAAGCAGAAAGAACACAAGATTCTGTAATGACATGGCTACTGCTCTTTGATTTTTGAACCCGGTTGCTATGGCCAGAGAGTGCTGACTTCTCTGTTGGTTGATTCCATTTTGAAAGACTGCCTGGGAGACAGTTGCCTGCAAGATTTAGCAGGACGGCCTGGGTAATATCTGAGACAGGTGCTTCTCTTCTCTGCCCTCTTGTTTCCTGGGAGTTGCTTATCCCCTCTCTATTACCATTGCCCAGGGAGGAAAGCCACTTCTTGGCTCCTTTCCGGACTCAGTCATAGACCAGGCAAAGGTCAAATACAAGACCACAGGGGAAATTTTTCAGATATGGCCCCTCTGGTTTTAGCTCATTCAGCAGCTTTATTGAGCATGTGCTACTGTTAGAGGCAACTGAGAGAAGGAAGAATGAGTCAGCGTTTGTTCACTCTTACCTAATATGAATTCTGAAATGTTACCCACACCTAGGCACTTATTCATAATGCTGGGAAGGGCTGCCTTTCTTTTTCCAGGTGATGCAATGAGCGCTCTCTCACAGGAGAAGAGAAGGATAGACTTATATTAATCCATATATTGTTGAGAATTTACTTCAACCGCCTGGGAAGAAAGAAAAGCTGAAGATCAATTCATCAAGTCCTGAGTTCTGAATAAATTACCAACCTGATTAGGAATTCTTCCATTTATGTATCAGAAAAAAAAAAAAATTCCTGAGATTCTTTAGAGCTTAGTATCTTCTTTTATCTGAAGTAAGTCATTTTTTTCAGTTTGACTCATATCTTTTATTCCATTAAATTGTAGTAAAAATAAATTATCCAGTTATACCTACATACATAAAGAAATGTCTAGAATGATTTACCTAAGGTTAGGGATAGGTGGTGGGATTTGGGTGATTTTTGCATTCCTTAGGTCTTCAAGCTTTTCAATATTTCTTTTTGTTTTTTGTCTTTTTTTTTTTTTTTTTGAGAGAGAGATTTTTGTTATTGGGTGTACATGTTTGCCAGAGAGAAAGCGACAGAAAGCAAAAAATCACCTCCCTGGGCAAGGGATGGCCACACTGCAATCCCTCCTCCTCCATTCTCCTCTCAGGATTTAAGGCGCACACACACGTTCCTAGCATGAGTTTCAAGCTACCAGGTCTGGGACTCAAACTGCAGTCAACCACATGAGAGTCCAGTGTCTTAATCACTATACCACCTGTTGGCCCTGACTTTTCAATATTTCTCAAACAGGGTTTGGAGTTTTCTTTGGCCTGTTATGTAGAGTCATTTTTATTTGTTGATTGATACCTCATTGTTTTCAAATTTCCGTTCACATACAGCTATTTAGTTTTCAAAAGAAAATTTAAAAAGTGACTTTTTAAAAACCCTTGTAACTAAATCAAAATATTTAGGGAGTCTTTGTCAACCATGTCCTCAAACCACTGGCTTGGGGCTGCAATATTGAATATGATTTTGGGTCTTGAGAAAGGTAAAAGGAATACAAACCATTCTGAGCAAAGCAGCAGCCACTGTTCAAATTATCACCATGCACAGGGACTGGCTGGTCTCAAATCAGAGTGCTCTCTGGCAGCACTCCCCAACTCAAAGAGATTTTAACAATTGTCCTAAAATTAACAGTCTATATATAATCCCAAGTCATGTCCCTAGATTGTATTTATTCCCCGTGAAGTTTCCTCCAAAATACAAACAGTACACTTCTTACTTCCTACCTGTGAAATAACAATTTAACCTCCCAACTAACTGCATGGTGAGTTCACCTCCTAAGGAGTCGAAGACCTGTGTCAAGTCCATTGCTGAAGCATCCAAGAGACAGATTTCTAAGACTGCCAATGATGGTAGATATTGTAACAAATAGACAGAAGGGACTTCAATATATTACTGAAATGTCAATGCAAGTAACAGAAAACATAGTAGTACAGAAATCTAGACAGCACTAGGAACAAGCTGAAGAAACTCTGAGAAAAATGTACAGAAAAACAGATGTGATTATTATAGAATTAAAGAGCTTTTTTTTTTTCCTGAAACTTATTCTATTACTATCCCAAATGAAGCTTATAAGAATCAAGAAATTTAGGGCCAGCCCAGAAGGCAAGTGGTTAAGAGAGCCAGATCCCAAATGGCTGACCACGTGGTTCAAGTCTCAGCCCTGGGGCTCGAAAAACATGCTGAATCCATGTATATGCATGACCCAAATCCCAACAGGATGGAGAAACAGAGGGCAAGGGGTCACAGCGTGACCACATCCCATTAGGTTGTGCCTTTTCTCTGTTTCTCTGTCCCCCTTTGGCAAGTTCATGCACCCTATGGTAACTAGGAAATTTAGAGGATGTATGTAAGTGCGAAGAAGTGGGATCATCTAAGTAATATTACTGTACAACTTCATGGGGGTTGGGGCCAGCAAGTGGCATGATAGTTAAGGGACCTGGACTCTCACATGGCCAATCGTGGTTCCAGTCCAGGACCTGGCAGCTTACTTTCTCACATCCCCTTGTTCCCTCTCTTTCTCTGTCCCTCTCTGATCAAATTAAAATAAATAAAGTTAAATAAAATAATTGTTTAAAAACTAATAACAATTTTATGGGGGAAATCCTTACATTTAAACACGTATTTTATTAATGCTGAAGATAATACATTTTAAGCAAACTATCTAGAATCCAAAGAGAAGAATAATTCAAGAAATATGACAGAAGTGGTGGGCTAGCCTCACAGCCCTGTGGTTAAGTGCTGTGCTTTGGGAGCTGGATCCCACATGGCAGACCGCAGATCCAGAGGCTTCAAAACACACTGGGTACATGTGTATGTATGACCAAAGTCCTGACAGGAAGGAGGAATGGAAGAAGAGATTGTGGTGTGTCCATGCCCCACAGGGGGTGCTTTCTCTCTCTCTACCTCCCTCCCCCCGCCCCGCAAGCACTTGTATTCTCTGGCAAAAAGAAAAAAAAACATGGTAAGAAGTGATGAAGAAAAATATATTACTACCTATTTTATTCATTGGATTATATTGTGAAGCTTTTAAAAGAGAAACAAATATATCCCTTAATTTTTAACTAATAGAACTATGTCTTCAATCAAATGAGCTACTGCTTAATTAAGGGCCAAACTAGCTTTAAAGGGAAAAGGTAGAAGCCATGAGATAAAATCTGGTTGAGAATCAGATCAGATATTATGTTGCAAATATGAGTCTATACTCACTGACCCAAAATAAGAAATAGAACAAAGCAGCATGATGCTATATACTCCTCAAAATGTCTCTTTAGTTTTCTGCAAAAGAGTACTCAGTATTTTCAGGACAATTGCTAATTTCAGGACTACTGTTGAAATCTGGTGTATATGATATGTGAATGTCTACAACATGAAGAGCAACGTATTTCATCAATAGCATTTTCAAAGTCTACTGTGAGCCACTCCTGGAAAATTATCCACAGCCACAAGCACTCTCTTCCAGTTGCTAAATCCTTATGAAAGTAGTTGTGAGTAAGTGGATAAAATGATGCTCTAACTGAAAGAATGCCCCTCTGCATTTCCAGCCCAAGTGGGATCTTGAAGCATGTGAGAGTTTGTCTTTTTTATCTGTTCCCTTCTCCAAATAATTGAGATTTTGTTCTATTTAGAAAAGCTGCCTCCTTTGCCCCTTGTAAATTCCGGGAATCTAAGTTGAGATCAAACCTCTAAGGACAAATCCATTCATTTGTAAAGACTTTTCTGGGTGTATGTCTCTGATAAAAAGTCTAATTGGCTCCATTTCTTTTTGAACATTTTGTTTATCTACCTAATTACCCTGGGAAAACTGGCATGTTTACCGAATTAAACTAAACAATTACGTAGTAAGGCAGACCAATAAAACAGCAGTTTCAGGAGGAATCAGAGGTTACTGGCCACTGGTTTGAGTAGAGCTTGTCTTATTGAAAAGAGTATCATATCCAGGAGTTCGGAGATGGAAGAGACAGAATAAAATTCTCATAAAGTACAGGGTACATTGTTAAACACAGCTATTAAAACAAAGTTTGTTTTATGAGCCATATAATCATGACACGTCCATGTAAATTACGATAATTAAAATGTAGTAAACATCCATGTATGTAAGAACATTTATGAGCTTGTTTGAATCTATCTTCTTCCAATTTAATCAGCATTTTAATCTCTTACAATAGCTGTTCTGTGCCGACTTGCTGCAGAATAGTGCCCTCTGCTGATCACACTGAAACACTGCAATATGAAAACACACACACACACAAATGAAGGATGGAAGAAAAAGGAAGGACAGGGAAAGAAAGCAGGGGTGGAGAGGGCAAAGGAAAAGAAAAGAAAGTAAATGAGTTAAATGAATTGGGATATATGATCTTCAACCCACCCACCTTGGCCCACTTTAAAAATTAAGTTGCGTTGGCCCCATATACAGATTTACTAAACTAAGTAAATTGAGACCGTGTTTTCATTGAGAAATAAAACATGTTTAGGACAGACTTAAAAGATTAAAAAGTGTCATCGCTATCATATCTATTCTGAAATGATTACAGTGTACGTGAATTTAGATTGCTTTCAGAGGTAATTTAGGGGTGGTGAAATTCAGCAATCCTCTCTCCCTTCCCATGGTGCCACCTCAGAAGCCGAGATTCTCACAGTGCTAGGGTCATCATAAGCCTCTGGGGAGTTTGTTAAAAATACAGGTGGCCTGAGTTCTAGGACTGAGTTAAGGACTGTGACTCACTAGTACTACGGTCTTTAGAATCTGAATTTTAATATTTACCCTTAGGGGGCAACGACGCAGATATTTTACTTAGCTCGCTAGAGTATAAAGGTTACCCTGTGCCTGGCCTCCTTGTTCAGGTACCAGAACCCCAGTGCTCTTGTGGGGCGTTGGGCTTTATCTTACCCATATCACCGGCATCATCAACAACAACTATCATGGGTTTTATTTATTATTTCCTATGTATTAAGCACTGTAATTCCATTTTCCTTTTATTTATATTTCACTTAGACAGTTATGGCTGCAAAATGCCTCTGCCTCTTGTAGTATCAAATTCTGCATGAAAGGGACCAGCAGTTAGCGTAATGGCTATGTCGCTGGACTTTCATGTAGTCAACCGTGGTTTGAGTCCCGGACCCGGTGGCTTAAACTCACGCCGGGCGCATGTACTTGCGTGCCCAAGATCCTGAGAGGAGAATGGAGGAGAAGGGATTGCGGCGTGACCATCCCCCCTGGGGGGTGATTTCTCGCTTTCTGTCTCTCTGTCTCTCTCTGTCTGTCTGGCGAGCGCACGCGCCCTACAGCAAAAATGTCTCAAAAAAATGAAAAAAAAATTTTGCATGAAAGAAACATGGATCACAACTAGTACAAAATTATCCTTAAATGTTGAGTATTCTTCTGTTCCCCGGTGTCCCTTGCTATTTCAGATTAAATGGCTAAGTATAGATTAATTATATCGAGATTATTATTAATCCCAGAGAGCTCCTAGTTGCTTTTCATAATTATTCAAAGGTCAAGTTCTGTGGAACAGAAATATTCATTGATTTTTAGCAGGATGTTAAGTTCCTTCAGAATGTTCTGAAACACATCTGCCCTCAGTTGTACTTTGAAATGCATTTATTTGTGCTTCGTTTTATTGTGCTTTTCCTGACATGCGTCAGATTTCTGGTTAGTTGTCTCTGTGTTCTTTCCATCCTGAGACAGAGGAGAGAAAGCAGAGAATGGTGAGATGGAGTTCAGGTTCAAAACAATGTCTATTTGACATCGTCACAGAATTATTTCCCAGTAGCACCATCAAACGGACACAAGTTTACGCGCAGAATTACTTCATCCTCACTTTCTGTAACTCAGCTAGTACATCTAGGGTCACCTGTATCTAATAAAACTGGCATATTTTAACAAATAAGGAAAAAAGTGGACAGGAGCCCAGAGGAAGTTATCAAACTGAACTGATGAGAACTCTCTTAGATGCAAGTTGCAGTTATTTAACTCGAACCAGTTGAAATGAAGACAGAATCTTGGCTTATATAATGCAAAAGTCCAGGAATAGGTCCTTAGGCAGGTTAAATTTGGTTTCTGAAAGATGTCCTCAGAAGGGCCGGCAAGTGGCATGGTGGTTAAAGGCGCTGGACTCCCACATGGCCAACCATGGTTCAAGTCCCGGACCTGGTGGCTTGCTCTCCCTTCCTCTCTTTCTCTCTCTGTCTCTCTCTGATCAAACTGGAAAATAATAATGATAATAATAAATAAAGTTAAATAAAATAATTCTTAAAAAAAAAAAAGATGTCCTCAGAAAGCTTGCTTAGTCCCTCTTTACTTGGCTTTCCATGCATCAGTCTCATTCTCAGGCTCACTATCTCTCTTGGAGATGGTAAAGGTGGCCACTCTTGATCTCAGAAGGAAAACTGTGCCCCTTGCAGTGGATTCAGTAAAAGAATCCACTTAGGTCCCTGGCTCATCCCTAAAGCAATCATTGAACAGGAAAAGAGAGCATACGAACTAGACCAGCGTCAAGTGTGGTCTAGTTACCGAAGGGGATGGAAGTACCAGTCAAAATACACTGGTGAAAAATGGGGCAAGACATTGGCAGGAAAAGAGAAATGCTTACTCATCGTATGAACCTTCTCGAAAACTTACAAAAGAAAGTTTTTCAAAAGTAAAGAGAGAAAGCTTCGTAACTCTGTGATTTAAGAATCTGGAAGTGAATGTGACTCAACCTGGTTAGAGAGCCAGTAAAAACGCTGTACTGACTCAGTAACCACAAACGTCCAAAGAGTAAGCAGAGAAGGAAGCTGAAGAATCCACTAGGGAAGCACTGAAACAGTAACAAAACACAAACCGAAGAACATGTGAAGAAGGCTAAATTTCAAAACAAAATCGATCTTTATACTTTTGTAGTCAGTAAAATGGACTTATTACTGATGTTCAAACAACTATAGGCAAAATGCTAGATTTATGTCATAAAAAAATATGTTTTGGGAGGACATTCGAAAAAGAACTCCTGAATTCCTTCTTGCCATGTTTTCAGGTTTTAGCAGAGACAGCTTATTGTCACCCCATAGCTGATTTTACCTTCTAAGTCTTAGAAATTCATTTTCACTAGGGGTTGCAATGCATCTTGTCAAAGATCATGTTTTCCAGCCTTTTTTTTTACAACTATCTGTGGTCATTTGACAAAGTTCTGGCAAAAGAATACAAGCAGGGTGCTAAAGAAAGCTGACTCAGCAGTGCTTCGTCATTCTCCTTCGTCCTCCAGTTCTGTAAGATGGAGTGAGGGGCGGAGTTCCAGAAGCATGTTGGACACTGAGGCTGAAAACCAAGCACTAGAACGATAACACAGAAAGAAAGGAGTGAGATCCCTGCTCACTGGGGACTTCTTTACCTGCATTTTGTTAAAGATTCTGTGATTTTGTGTTTCTGGTTTTTTATAACCAATTTTATCTAGTAAAATGAGCTTTAGGCTGCAAAAAGTTGATCCAACTTTGGTAAGTCAAGATAGGAAAATAAACGCATCTATTCAACACAGTGGGACATGGTCAATGAAGATCCTACTTTCAAGAGACCATTATGATTACCTAATAACTATAAATGAATTATATTGCCTAGCAGAAAACATCTAGCTAGAGTAACTGAGAAAAATTAGAAATGAGGAAATTCAATCTAACTTTTCCAGAAAGGGGAAAAGGGGAACTACTTTAGAAATAGTTGGCTTTGGATGGCAAGACTCCAGACAGGTAACTTATAAGGTAATTTATTTATTTCTCTCTCTCTCTCTTTCTCTCTCTTTCTTTCTTTCTTTTTAAGGTTTTTTTCCCATTGTTTGTATGTATGTAGCGAAGAGAGAGAGAAACAGTAAGAGAGATATCACCTCCCAGGGGAATGACCATTCCACAATCCCTTCTCTTCCTTTCTTTTCTTGGGGTTTTGGGCACGCACGCACGTGTACCCAGAGTGATTTTCAAACTGCCAGGTCTGGGACTCAAACTGTGGTCAGCTATGTGAAAGTCCAGCAACTTAACCACCACACTACCTGCTGGCCCCAGAAAGGTGATTTCTAAACAATGGATGGGAAGGAGTGACAACTAGAGTGCATCGTAGATTTGCTGAAAACTAGTTACATAGAATTCACTTTATTTTCCTCGTTGATAAGAAAAAGTAGTTCATGAGTTCTCCAGCAAAGGTTTTGTTCACGTGTTTTATAATAGTCTTTAATAAATGATGAAAAAAAAAATGAGCTGAGAGTGTAGATCATTAAATAGATTTGCGACTAGGTGAATTCGTAACTGGTTGGATGGACAGTTACGAATGGTTGTAGTTAAAAGATGGACATCAAACTGAAGGGATCAATAATCTGCAAGGATCTCTTTTTTAAAAAAAGAATTATTTTATTTAACTTTACTTATCCATTTATTTATTTATTTTAATTTGACCAGAGTGGAATAGAGTGAAAAAGAGAAAGAGGGAAAATGAGAAAACAAGCCACCAGACCCAGGACTCGAACCTCAGCTGGCCACGTGGGAGTCTAGTGCCCTTCACTACGCCATCTGCCAGCCCCTGCAAAAATCTCTTTCATGTCCTGCTGGCAATTTCATCATTTCTTTTGATGAAGCTATAGAAGGTTTATTTCACAAAGCATAGAGGAAACTTGAAGTCAAAAGGGACAATGACTACATTAGATTAAAGATTATAGAACCTAAACATTTTAAATATAGTGCTCAAAGAAGATAAAATATAACATCGATAAACATAATGCGTTGATATGAGGGCCAACACACCTACTTTAAAAATATGGATAACATGGGCCAAAAAGGGACTTGGATATATATTTAAAACTCCACAATTTTATGTCACAATTTCAGTATGAACTAATATTATGATATGTCTATATACACTTGAAGGCAAAGTCATGTTTAGTTGGCATATTGAAAGCAAAAATGAAGAGAAAGGTGATGAGACTTCATCTTTGGGTCTGAATAACACATTTGAATAGCATTAGAGATAAACTATGAGAATGGAATAGCCAGACAGTGAGAGATCGAACATCCTGTCAGATGGAGAAGAGGTGAAAGAGATAGGAATGTGAATCCTAAAAAGATTGAAAAAGCTATGTGATATCTTTTTTACAAATATTTAAAAGAAAAGGATTACATTGTTGCCTTCAACAAAATAACCAAAACCAAGACTTCGAAAAGCCTAGAGAGACAAATATTAGTTCAACTGACAGAAGAAATGTCTGTCAGATCTGCCCAAATGCAGCGATACCTCATGAGGTAGTGGAGTTACCATCTCAAGGAATGTTCAAGCTTAGAACATTTGTGTATAGAAGGGATATATTACCTTCTGGTCGCTCCAAACAGAGAGAGTCTATGAACTGGTTCTTTAATTTTTAAAATATTGAACATAGTTGGGCTTAAGCTTATAAAGCTGACTTCTATGAAATCTTATTATCTGACGTCTATGAAAACAGATCATGAAACTCTAACGTCCAGCGAATCTGAAAGGAGCTTACTTATTTGAAATACACCCATTTATTTTTTTCACATGAGAACATGTCAAGCCTGCAGGGGGACCCCACACATTTCTTTTCAGAGACCTTACTTGAAAGCCATGGTTCCACTAAATCATATTTCAGAGTAGCAAAGAAAAGCAGTCCCTACAGGGTAGTCATGATCTGAGTGCATAATGCCAACCTAGATTAACCTTAGGGACAGGTTCATCCAGCACCTAGGAATTCAGGAGATTTAAGAGTATAACTGGGCGCCAGCAGGTGGCATGGTGGTTAAGGTGCTAGACTCCCACATGGCTGACCACAGTTTGAGTCCAGAACTGGTACCATGCTTTCTCAGTTTCTCTCTCTCTCTCTCTCTCTCTCTCTCTCTCTCTCTCTCTCTGATGAGTGTATGTGGCCTGTATCAAATTTTAAAAAGATGACAATGATAAAGAAAATTAAATAAATAATTCTTTTAAAAAAAGATTATAACTGAACACCAACTGACATGAGTTATCTGGAGGATGAGCCCCAAAAATAGGATGACCATACAAAGCCTAAAGAGGATGAACAATAGTTGGTTACTACCAAGAAAAGTTACAGTGGGAAAATGAGCAAATGCAGACTGATTGAGATGGGGAGGCTGCCAAGTCAGGGGACAGATGATACAAGTCACTCTTATCTAAAGAAGAAATAAATACAGATCATCTTTCTCTTGCTTGAGTTTCTGAGAAATTAACATAGACTCATTTATTCATTGGTTATTTTTTGACCTTCCTAAGAGATTAACATCAACTTCTACTTTAGTATTCCCTCCAGAATGTCCAGGAAAGAGACATAATCAACCACATAGATTTATGTCCAATACTTGGAATGATTCTACTTTTCATTTGAAAACACCAAAAAGCAACGCCAAAATAAAAAAAATGTAAAAAATTGAATTCTGCAAGTATAGGAAATTTAAGCTAAGAATGGGCCGACAGTTCAACAATAGCCCTTTCAAACAGAAAAGAAAGAGAAATTCCAAAGACAGATGAAAATGCCCTGTCTTTGAGCCTTTACAGTTCAGATCAAAGCCATCGACTTACTCGGCCATGCTGAGGACACATACTCCAAGTTGCTAAAGCAGCCAGTAAGCTGAATCATTGCAGATTAAATAAACATGCTGAGTTGAACCAGAAAGTAAATAAAAGGCCTCTTCTGACATAAGTTTGTATTTACAGAAATCCTGTGACTAAAAGCAACTTACATTTAGATCATTAAAACAAAACAAAACAAAATAAATTTCCACAAGTTTACATTAATTATACAAAGTCTCCTAGGACCCAACAAACCATGCCACAGGGTCTTAAAATTCAATTGACTAATCAAAAGATATATTTAGCAGAAGTTAAGCTTTTTTAAAACAGAGGTAAGCCCAGTCTCAAATTCTATCTGTTGAAAAAAATTGTCAGGACCAGAGAATGGCATAATGATTACATCGCTGGACTCCCAAGTAGTGACCACTACTCACGTCCCAGACCTGGCAACTTGAAACTCACGCCAGGCATGTGTGCATACATGCCCGAAATCCCAAGAAGAGGGACCAGCACTTGCGTAATGGCTATAATGCTGGACTCCCATGTAGTCTATCACGGTTCAGGTCCTGGACCCGGTAACTTAAACTCACACCAGGCACGTGTGCATGCGTGCCCAAGATTCTAAGAGGAGAATGGAGGAGAATGGATTTAAGTGTGGCTATCCCCTTTGGGGAGTGATTTCTCCCTTTTTATCTCTGTCTCTCTCTGTCTTTCTGGCGAGTGTACGCTCCCTATAGCAATATCCTCTCAAAAAAAAAAAAAAAAATCCCAAGAATGGAAGCTTCAGGTGTGCCATCCCCCTGGGGGGGGGGGGGATTTCTCACTTTCTGTCTGTCTCTCTAGGAAGCACATACACCCTATAGCGAAAATCTTTCCTAAAAAAATATATTGTCATCATTATGGCACCAGTAATTATGACAAAATTCAGTGAAAATATTATAGACAGTATTTTTTTATAAAATTCAACATCATATAAATAAACATATCTCTGGTTATTTTGTGATCAAATTACTATAGTAATTACATCTCTAAATAAAATTAATCTCTGTCATACCCCTATATTTAGGCAACAATCTCCTCTGACTTCTCAGTTCTCAACTACACATTTTTGGCTCAAAAAATAAGAAGAAAACAAAACCAGCTCATGAACAGAATCTTAAGAGGAGTGTGCTAGAGATTTTCAGAACAGGCAAAATTGCCCTTACGTGTGTTTGCCAGTACTGGGCAACTTGCTCCTTCCCGGAGATGCAAATGTGATAAATAAAAGGTGTTTTTTTCATAAACAAAGTTCAGTGCATTAAATGACGCAATAATGCTAAACTTCAGGGCTGTGGAAACACAGGGAAAAGACATCCAATTCAATCTGGAGCCAGAGTTGGAGACCAGGGCACTTAGGAAAGGTTTCTGGAAAAGAAACACTACACCACGCTGGTGCAGTGGTAAAGCCACTAGACCCCAGGGGAAGGTCCGAAGGTTCGAAGGTCCTTGGATCATGTCCCAGGGCCTCTCTGTACATGCTGGATACACACATTGCCTGCAAACCGGGCCGACTGAGGCCGGGGTGAGTACAGCATGAAGAATTTGTTAGAGGTATCTCTCTCACTCTCACATGGAAGAACTAAACAAATGGGGGTCGGGGGGAGAAAGTTTCTGAATAAAAGTTAAACACATTTTAAAAAATAACAGAGTTAACGTATAGAGTGCATGTGTGTGCCCAAAAGATGGAGAGGAGAAATGGAGAGAGACCGTGGTGTTCCATTGGGGTGGAGGGTGGTTCTCCCTCTCTCTCCCTCTCTCTCTCTCTCTCTAGTTCTCCCTCTCTCTTTCTGAAGAATGCACACACCCTCTGACAATTAAAAAGAAAGGGAAAAAATTTTTTTAATTCAGAATTATTCAGAAAAAGAACTGTAGGAAAACAGAGAATGGGAATTCTATTCAAAGGGAGCAACTTGCTGTGTGGAGGTACAGGCACTCAGGAAAAAAGGTGCTGTGAAACTTGAAGGTAATTCAGTAGCGTTGGCTGTAGCTACAGAGGGGGTGAGAGATGAAAGCAGAAACTAGAGAGTCAGGCAGAGACCCACCAAGGGAGAGTCACTAAATCATCAAGAGCTAAGCATTCCAGGCAGGGGACTGTGGACTTCATTCTCACAGCTGCTGAGAACCATGGAAGGGTGGTGGTGGTTGCTGTTGTTTTTCTTTTGCCATAGGACTGGCACCACCACATCCCCTGCTGTTTTTCTTTTGAGCAGCAACTTGATCAAATTTGTGTTTCATACATCCTTCTACCAGAGTTTGAGAAAATGGAGTGAAATGAAGATGACTGAAAAGCAAGAGACTGATAATCACAGTCCATATACAAAATGTTTAGAGCCTGAACAAAGCAATTGAAGTGGCAGTGGGGAAAGAAAAAGAAATGTAAAGAAAACTACAAAGGCTGCAAAACTACAAGTCAACTGGACTTGTTAACTTTGGGAGGTGAGAGAAGAAAAGATCATCCTGATTTGTACTGAGAGTTAGTAGGCCATCATCCTCAGAGACTCCGATTCTGAAGTCATAGATGTCTCTTGGAATATAGTTGGTGGTAAGTCATTGAGAAGTTACGTTGGAGGACAGCACAGAGTCAGATGGGCAGATGAAGGAACAGTGGTTCTAGCAAGGTGGATAAAACTAGGGATAGAAAAATATTATGTGGAGGGGGGGCAGCAGGGGGTGTGGAAGTTTAGGTGATGGATCCCACATGGCTAACTCAACAGACTGAGTCTCAGAACCAGGAGCTTGAAAAACACACACTGGGCGCATGTGCGTGTGTGCCCAAGATCCCAAAGGAGAATGGAGGAGAAGGGATTGCAGCATGACCATCTCCCCTGAGGAGTGATTTTTCACTTTCTGTCTCTCTGTCTCTTTCTGGTGAGTGCGCGCGCGACCTGTAGCAAAAACCTCTCCAAAAAGAAAGAAAAAGAAAAAGAAAAACACACCAGGCACATGTGTATACAATACCCAAAATCCTGAGAGGAGAATGGAGAAAAAGGCATAATGGTGTGGCCATCACCCTTGAGGATGATTTCTCACTTCCCTTCTCTACCTCTCTTTGTCACCAGTGAGCACACTTGTCCTATAGCAAACTAAAAAATACAAAAGTAAAAACAAACAAAAAAAAACCCAGCAAGTATCCTATTGCAATAGTCTAAAAAAGGAACGGTAAAGATGTGATCTAGATGACAGCAGTAAATGCAGAAAAAAGGTGGCAGACTTGGGAGAAACGTGAAAAGACCCAGATCTGTGGCTCCATAACAGTACCAGACACATAAAAGCCAATAGCCTTACTTTTTTCTTACACAATCAGGACAAGTGGATTATATTGAGCTATACACTTATTCTTTAGAAGTATCAACCTCAGGGACCAGCAGTTAGCATAATGGCTATGTCACTGAACTCTCATGTAGCCGACTGCGGTTCGAGTCCCGGACCCGGTGGCTTAAACTCACACTGGTGCATGTGTGTGCACGCCCAAGATCCTGAGAGGAGAACAGAGGAGAAGGGATTGCGGTGTGGCCATCCCTCTGGGGGGGGGAGTGGGGGTGATTTCTTGCTTTCTGTCTCTCTGTCTCTCTCTCTTTCTGGAGAGCACGCACACCCTATAGCAAAAATCTCTTCAAAAAAAAAAAAAGTATCAACCTCAAGAATCATTAATTTGTCAATCTCCAAAGCTGAGAATTGTCCTCAAAGTGTAGTAACAGGTATACACACACACACACACACACACATATTTGCATGCCAACACTGAGGGAAGACAATAGTATTAAAGCAAACCTGAAAGTGTTCCAATGTCATTATGCATGTGTACCAATCCTACCCTTATACATGTCACTGTACACTTTCAAAAGCTTTGAGGATTCAATCCCTTGAGCTATTTGAACGCGATCTCCAAGCAAACAACCCAGTTTACTTTTAAACTGGTTCCAAGTTGTTAACACAAACTATTAGCACAGCACCGCTATCTTTTCTAATTACACAACTTATACAAAACTCATGGCAAAGCTTTTGCCTGTAATTCCTGCATGAAGGTAAGGAGAATCTTATGTCCAGGGGATAATTAAATACAACTTTCAAGTTAAGTCTGTTGGCAGTATTCCAGAACAACTCATGAGTTTTTTCCTCATTTGTTTGGCATCATTGAAGTTAAATAGTTTCAGTGAATAGCTAACAAAAGAAGGAAAATGCATTTTCTTTTTCTCTATAGGCATTCTGAACATAACTTAAAGACTATCACCCTATGGTTATCATCCTTATGGAATGGAGATTGCAGTGTTACAGAGTTGGGGACAACTTTCCAGTTGCAGGTAGCCTGGAGTAAAAGGATTAGCTTCTCTTATCGTTAAGCTGATCTTGCCATTGAGGTTGGTTAGATGAGGTGTCCCTAGCTTTTCTCCCTGATTCCAGTTCCTCCAGGAGAGAGGAAAATCATAATATGATTGTCCAGAGATTGGCACTGATGGATCATGTTTTATGGGGGCTTGCAGTAGCTCAAAGGAAGAAGCTCAAAGGCAGCCACTTCCCCTTTCCCCTCTTACCCTTAGGTCAGGTGTGGCCCCTTTCTCTACGACTTCCTGTTTTAAGTGGTTAGCAAACATAGACTGTGCTTTTCCCAAAGGCTAGGAGGAGAATGCCATTCACCCTCTGTCTTCTCTCAGAGGGTAATTGTGGATGGGTCTGTGAGCGTGTTCCATATGCTGATTGAGCAACTGGACCCTAGTCTGCTCTGTCTATATAATGTTAATTCACTCCTTCAACAAGTATTGCCTAGCATTTTTGTTCTAAGATTTAGATTTGGTATGGGGGAAGAAGACCTCACTTTAAACTCAAACCTAAGCCACACTCTCTTTAACCAAAAAGCTCATCAATGCATGGTGTTTGGTCCTAGCCCTAAGTAACATTTTATAGCTCATTTCATTAGTAATCCCTGTGGGCATTCTCCATATGAAAACTTCAGGGAAGGAGTCGTACACAGAAAGCCAAACCTGACCAATACCCTACTGAGAAAATAGACCTTCTAAAAAAAAAAAAAAAAAAAAAAAACCCTTAAAAAAAAAAAAAAAAAAAAAAAAAAAAAAAAAGATTAAGCAGTTAGTGTAATGGCTATGTCACTGGACTCCCATGTAGTCGACCGCGGTTCGCGTCCCGGACCTAGTGGCTTAAAACTACGCCGGGCACGTGTGCGTGCGTGCCCAAGATCCCGAGAGAAGAATGGAGGAGAAGGGATTGCGGTGTGACCATCCCCCCTGGGGGTGATTTCTCCCTTTCTTTCTCTCTGTCCTTCTCTGTCTGTCTGGCGAGCGCACACGCCCTATAGCGAAAATCTCTCCAAAAAAAAAAAAGATTAAGGAGAAGTTTTGATGATCAAATGAGAAGGTGATTTGCAAGACTAATTGACATTTAGTCAATATGCTTAACTTTACTTTACATTATAATCTGAATATAAGACTCCAAGTTGTTTTTAAAAAGAAAACTTGTCTTGTGTTTTTAATTTTAAAAACTGTGTATATGTAATGTATATGTTTGTATGTGTAAAAAATTTATTTTTAGATAAACTCATTAATAAGATATTATATCTACTAATGTGGCTTTTAGTGTAGCCAAGTTATTTTTTTATAGTCTCTTTCTTTTCTGGTCCACCTCAACTACATAATCTCCTCTATCTCCAGCTAGTTACAATCAAGCTGTTGTTCCTTATTTTTCTTTGTGATACTATCATTATATGCAATTAAATGTAGTACATAATTGGTTTTACCAAAACAGAGTATCATACTCCCATGTTTGTAACAATATCCTATTCCTAGGCTTTGACTTTCTCCCCCAACTTTTTTTTTTTTTTTTTGTCTTTTCAAGCAATTTTTTTTTTTTTTTTT
>NW_006203883.1:156738-161122 GCF_000334495.1 Tupaia belangeri chinensis
GTCAACTAGATGGGAGTCCAGCGACATAGCCATTACGCTAACTGCTGGTCCCTTTCAAGCGATCTTGAAGCAAATTTCTTGTCCTTGTGTCATATATGATGGGTCTTCAAAATGACCATGGAAAATGCATATTATGAAAAGAGTATGCATGGATTGCTAAAATTTTCTACACCAAAATAAACTTATGTTAATTCTTTTTTCCACTAACTCTCTGAAATCTCTTCATATATACTGATTTTTTTCCCTTAATTTCTATGGACTAGATTCACAGGAATAGAACTGCTGAAATGAAGGATATGTGTGTCTCTAAATTTAAGAGTTTCTGTGATATCTATTTTCTCAAATACCATAATATTCTACACATCAACCAGCAATTTAGAGGGTATCTGTTCCCTTCTCCCCAGGTAGGGAGTACTCGTGTGTAAGATGTCTCACCATACTGTTTGCCCTTTGTCCTCCTGGAGTCTATTGTTTTCTAATTGTCACTTTGTTGAGGATATATAAGTCTCCCCATCCAAAAGTATAGTGCTTCTCTATTTGTTCAGATATTCTCCTATACCCTTCAGAAGTCAACAAAACAGTTTTATAACAGTTTTCTTCATATATACCCTGTGCCTTCCTCATTAAACATATTAGAAATATTTAGTATTTGTCTACATTTTGATGGAATGTTTTTATATTCTATTTCTGGGTACTTATTGCTAGTTAAAAAAAATCTATTGACTTTTGAATATTTGTATTATACCATAGAACTTATCAAATTTTTGTATTAACTCAAAAGTTTTTAAATAAAATATCTTGAATTTGGGCCAGCAGGTGGCATGGAATTTAAGGCAGATGGATCTCACATGGCCAAATGCAGCAGTTTGAGTCCCAGATCCAACAGCTTAAAAAACACGCCAGGCGCATGTAAATGTGTACCCAAAATCCTGAGAAGAGAAAGGAGGAGAAGTGATTGCAGTGTAGCCATTCCCTCCCCCTGCCCCGGAAGTAATTTCTCACTTTTCTTCTCCCTCTCTCTCCCTACTCTCCATCAGGGGAGCGCATGCACCCCATAGCAATTTTTTTTTTAAATCTTGGATTTTTATTATTAGTCAAAAGAAATATCTATTTCTTATGCTTATGTTATTTCTAATTTTTGTCATAAATGTCTCGATTAAATTAATTGTGGAAATTTCCATCTTTTTCTATGATCTGGAAGTATTTGAGTAACATGAAAAATATATGGTCTTAAAATTCTTCAACTTCGGAGATAAATTTCAGTGATAAGATAATGCAGTCTTGAAATATATAATAAGAAAATTTTAGTAGTCTTTCATTTCATTTGTGGTAATTTGAGTTTTTTATTATTTTATTGAATCAATTTTTGATCATTTGTATTTTGATAGGAATTATCTGCTAAATCCAGGTATTTTACATGGTAGCTATAGAGTTGAATGTATTTTTTTACATTATGTAAATCTTTCTTTTATGCCCTATCAAATTACTTACAGATTAAATAATATGATATCTGGCATTAGTTACAAAATAATCTAAAGTCATGGGTGGGGTATAGATGAACCACACTTGGTTTCATATTTAATTAATAATTGTGGAAGTTGAATGATGGATTGGGAGGGTCAATTACTCTCTTCTCTCTATTTTTATATTTTTGTGAAATTTTTACTTAACAGAAACTTAATAACTCTGTGGACAAGTTTAAACGTTTGTGCGCAGTACGAAGTTAAAGCCTTGATTTAGGCATATCATTTATTCTTTCTATGATAATGTCGAAATAGAAATCACAATCAAATGCTTTGCTAGTGACTGTCTACAAGGGAACTTTAAAAAGTGCATAGAAAAATAGAATTTAAGTACAAGTTTATTTTAGTGCAAAAAAAAGTACTTTGAAATCCATGTATAGTTTTTTTTTTTTTTTTTTTTTTTTTTTTTTTAGAGGAGTTTTGCTACAGGGTGCATAAACTCACCAAAGAGACAGAGACAGAAAGCAAGAAATCACTCCTTAGGGAAGATGACCACACTGCAATCCCTCCTCCTCCAGTCTCCTCTCAGGATTTTGGGCACACACGCACACGTACCTGGTGTGAGTTTTAAGCCACAAGGTCCAGGACTTGAACCACAGTCGACTATGTGGGAGTCCAGCAACATAACCATTATGCCATCTGACAGTCCCACAGCTTTTTATAATACGCATTTTCCTTGGAGTTTTTGATGACTCCTTAAACGAAAGGAGTATGTCTATTGAACCGTAAGTCAAAGTTAGTCATAATTAGAGAAGTAAAATGTAAGGAGGAGGAGCAAGCAGACTTAACAAATAGAGAAGTAGGAGAAGAATAAGGTAGCAAAGAATTAGTAAAACTGAGTATGTGACTTATGTGACTTATGTGACTCTTTCAGCAGAGACATATCTCAAGTGCTATAGAGACACCAGCACAACATTAATGAGAGATCATTAGGTGCTGTAGTTACACATTCACTAGAGATTTTTAGAGTGATAGTAGCTGACACAAAATGGGCTTAAAGAGATAATTAGCAAGAAGAAAATGGAAACAGGAGATTTACAGATTATTCATGAAATTTCACTGTGGCAAGAATCATACTTTGCTAACATTTTCTGTAGAAAACATTCTATAGGCTTTGGCCTTAATATGGTTATATCTTTTGACTTTTCCAATAAGTTATTCAAGCATCCATCTGTCTTTTTAGTGGTACTTTGGTATCTTCTTTCCAAGCCATTCCCCTCTTTTTCAATTATACAGGACTCTTCTGGCCTATGCAATCCAGTGTGGGGTGCCCACCTACTAACACCCCAGCAGGGTGAACAGTCACCATTACAGGGACAGGGCTGGGAGCTGAGCCTGCACAGTGTGACTCACAGAGCAGGTCTACTACTAAGGTGGTACTTCGCACATTCATTTCTGTTTCCCCTACTTCTCCCTCCTCACAAAGATAAAACAGTTTTCTGTTTTGCTTCAGAACATAAAGTATATGGTTGAATAAATTATGATTCAGTCATCCAAAGGAATTGTTTGCATCTGCAAAGAAAAAGAAATAGAATGAGCAAGTTGACTACTGACCTGGAAAGACATCCAAGACATACTGGTATAGAAAAAAAGCAAGGTACAGACCACCAGATAAAGAATGTCACACTTTCCCTGGTCAGGGTAATTCTTGCTCACATTTTTCTTATTTTTTAAATTTATTTATGTTTTTTACCAAGAGGAATTCTGATGCCTCTTTAAATAAAAGAGAGATACAAATTTATCTCGTGATTTATCTTTTTGCTAGGTGGCTCCATTCTGCAATAATTTTCAAAGCTAACTTAGAGACTACTTGAGCACAGAAAAGATGTGTGGCATGCTTATATGGGAGGACTCCAAAAGTTCATGGAAAATGGAATTAAAGTATGAGTTTATTTTGGCATAAAACATTTTTGAAATCTGTGTACAGTTGGGGTTTTTTTGTTTGTCTTTTTTTTTTTTAAATTACTAAAAGGGTTGGGCACTCACTAGAGAAACAGAAAGGAAGAATGCACCCACCCATGGGGCATGGTTGTGCTACAAGCCCTAGAATCCTGCTGGGATTCTAGGCATACTTGCATACCTGTCCAGTGGATTTTGCAAGCCTTAAGAACCGTGATTTGCACAATGGTCAGCCATGTCCCTTAACCACTAGCCCAAAGGGGCAATCCCTACATAGTTTTCGTTTGTTTGTTTGTTGGTTTGTTTGTTTAATTAATACACATTTTCCATGAGCTTTTGGAGGACCTCCTGTATAGACAGATAAAGTAGGATAAGAGTATAGAACAGAGCGATAGCACAAAAACACTAATCTAAAGCAAATTGTATAGCCATAATGATATTAGACAAAGTTGATTTAAAGATAAGCAATAGTACTAAACATATGTAGGTTTATTTCATAGTGGACAAGTCTTAATTGGGGGCTAGATGGTAGCATAGCAATGAAACACTGCTCTGTGAGGGTGCCCCATATGGTATGGTTCCAGGTTCACATCTAGAGGCTTCCATGAGTATGCTAGGCACATGAGTGCCCATGATCAAGATGTCCATGGGGGTGACCAGCAATTGGCATAATGGCCATGTTGCTGGACTCCCATGTAGTCAACCGCATTCGAGTCCTAGACCCAGTGACTTAAACACACACTGGGCACATGTGTGTGTGTGCCCAAGATCCCAAGAAGAGAATAGAGGAGAAGGGATTGCAACATGGCCATCCCCCCAGGAGGTGATTTCTCACTTTCTGTCTCTCTGTCTTCCTGGTGAGCACATGCACCCTATAGCAAAAACCTCTCCAAAAAAAAAAAAAGAAAAGAAAAGGAATGGATAGAATGTGCACATGGAATCCGCAGTGTCCCGGCGGGGAA
>NW_006203883.1:165229-171215 GCF_000334495.1 Tupaia belangeri chinensis
TATAGTTTTTTTTTTTTTTTTTTTTTTTTTTAGAGGAGTTTTGCTACAGGGTGCATAAACTCACCAAAGAGACAGAGACAGAAAGCAAGAAATCACTCCTTAGGGAAGATGACCACACTGCAATCCCTCCTCCTCCAGTCTCCTCTCAGGATTTTGGGCACACACGCACACGTACCTGGTGTGAGTTTTAAGCCACAAGGTCCAGGACTTGAACCACAGTCGACTATGTGGGAGTCCAGCAACATAACCATTATGCCATCTGACAGTCCCACAGCTTTTTATAATACGCATTTTCCTTGGAGTTTTTGATGACTCCTTAAACGAAAGGAGTATGTCTATTGAACCGTAAGTCAAAGTTAGTCATAATTAGAGAAGTAAAATGTAAGGAGGAGGAGCAAGCAGACTTAACAAATAGAGAAGTAGGAGAAGAATAAGGTAGCAAAGAATTAGTAAAACTGAGTATGTGACTTATGTGACTTATGTGACTCTTTCAGCAGAGACATATCTCAAGTGCTATAGAGACACCAGCACAACATTAATGAGAGATCATTAGGTGCTGTAGTTACACATTCACTAGAGATTTTTAGAGTGATAGTAGCTGACACAAAATGGGCTTAAAGAGATAATTAGCAAGAAGAAAATGGAAACAGGAGATTTACAGATTATTCATGAAATTTCACTGTGGCAAGAATCATACTTTGCTAACATTTTCTGTAGAAAACATTCTATAGGCTTTGGCTTTAATATGGTTATATCTTTTGACTTTTCCAATAAGTTATTCAAGCATCCATCTGTCTTTTTAGTGGTACTTTGGTATCTTCTTTCCAAGCCATTCCCCTCTTTTTCAATTATACAGGACTCTTCTGGCCTATGCAATCCAGTGTGGGGTGCCCACCTACTAACACCCCAGCAGGGTGAACAGTCACCATTACAGGGACAGGGCTGGGAGCTGAGCCTGCACAGTGTGACTCACAGAGCAGGTCTACTACTAAGGTGGTACTTCGCACATTCATTTCTGTTTCCCCTACTTCTCCCTCCTCACAAAGATAAAACAGTTTTCTGTTTTGCTTCAGAACATAAAGTATATGGTTGAATAAATTATGATTCAGTCATCCAAAGGAATTGTTTGCATCTGCAAAGAAAAAGAAATAGAATGAGCAAGTTGACTACTGACCTGGAAAGACATCCAAGACATACTGGTATAGAAAAAAAGCAAGGTACAGACCACCAGATAAAGAATGTCACACTTTCCCTGGTCAGGGTAATTCTTGCTCACATTTTTCTTATTTTTTAAATTTATTTATGTTTTTTACCAAGAGGAATTCTGATGCCTCTTTAAATAAAAGAGAGATACAAATTTATCTCGTGATTTATCTTTTTGCTAGGTGGCTCCATTCTGCAATAATTTTCAAAGCTAACTTAGAGACTACTTGAGCACAGAAAAGATGTGTGGCATGCTTATATGGGAGGACTCCAAAAGTTCATGGAAAATGGAATTAAAGTATGAGTTTATTTTGGCATAAAACATTTTTGAAATCTGTGTACAGTTGGGGTTTTTTTGTTTGTCTTTTTTTTTTTTAAATTACTAAAAGGGTTGGGCACTCACTAGAGAAACAGAAAGGAAGAATGCACCCACCCATGGGGCATGGTTGTGCTACAAGCCCTAGAATCCTGCTGGGATTCTAGGCATACTTGCATACCTGTCCAGTGGATTTTGCAAGCCTTAAGAACCGTGATTTGCACAATGGTCAGCCATGTCCCTTAACCACTAGCCCAAAGGGGCAATCCCTACATAGTTTTCGTTTGTTTGTTTGTTTGTTTGTTTGTTTAATTGGAACACATTTTCCATGAGCTTTTGGAGGACCTCCTGTATAGACAGATAAAGTAGGATAAGAGTATAGAACAGAGCGATAGCACAAAAACACTAATCTAAAGCAAATTGTATAGCCATAATGATATTAGACAAAGTTGATTTAAAGATAAGCAATAGTACTAAACATATGTAGGTTTATTTCATAGTGGACAAGTCTTAATTGGGGGCTAGATGGTAGCATAGCAATGAAACACTGCTCTGTGAGGGTGCCCCATATGGTATGGTTCCAGGTTCACATCTAGAGGCTTCCATGAGTATGCTAGGCACATGAGTGCCCATGATCAAGATGTCCATGGGGGTGACCAGCAATTGGCATAATGGCCATGTTGCTGGACTCCCATGTAGTCAACCGCATTCGAGTCCTAGACCCAGTGACTTAAACACACACTGGGCACATGTGTGTGTGTGCCCAAGATCCCAAGAAGAGAATAGAGGAGAAGGGATTGCAACATGGCCATCCCCCCAGGAGGTGATTTCTCACTTTCTGTCTCTCTGTCTTCCTGGTGAGCACATGCACCCTATAGCAAAAACCTCTCCAAAAAAAAAAAAAGAAAAGAAAAGGAAAAAAAAAAAGATGTCCATGGAAGATCATGTTGGGGATACTATCTCTCTATCTCTCTCCTTTATGGAAGAAATAAATGTTTCCTTTAGATCTCATTTTACCAGAAGTATATAGCAAGCCTAACTTCATCTGCACTAATAAGAAAGCTTCAACATCTATAAAGAAAAGAGACAGAGTTAACAAAAGAACTAAATAAATTTATGTTGATAATAAGAAAATCTAATATACTTCTTTCAGTAACTGAAAGAAAAAAGCAAATGAACAAACAAAAAACATTAAAGAAGCATTGTAGAAGGTCTGAATGCCATGGTGAACAAACTTGACCTACTTGACATTTGCAGAACGCTATGCTCAACATTTTACAATACATATTCTTTTCCAATGCAATGGAGCATTTACCAAAATAGAAAATATGCTCGACCATAAAGCAAATCTTAACACATTTCAAAAGATTGCAATAATACCGAGAATGTTTTTCTGGATTCAGTGGGATTAAAGTAAAATTAATAGCAGAAGAAAATTTTAAAACTCCCAAATTTGTTCAAATTAAGCAGTACAAGCAATACATTCTGAATAACCCATGAGTCAAATTAGGAAAAAAAAGAAAAAGAAAAAAAAAATCTCGTGGCCACATATTGAGCAAAAGAAGTCAGACAAAAGGAGTACCAACTGCATGATTTTGATTATTAAGGTTCCAAAACATCTCTGGTGATAGAAATTGGAATAATGTCCACACTAGGGGGGATTATTATGAGAGATGCTTCTGGATTGGAGAAGATACTCTAGATCGTAATTTCATGTTACATGGGTGTAAAAGTTGTAAAATTTTACTTGAAATTTGTGTATCTTACTATCTTATAATTTAATACAAATGTTAACCAAAAAGAAATCATTCCTTTTTTTTTTCTAGGTTTTTGCCAGAGGACATATATGTGCTCTCCAGAGACATGGAGAGACAGAGAAAAGGAGAGTGAGAAATCACCCCCCAGGAAGGATGGCTACATTGCTATTCCTTCTCTTTCATTCTTTTCTTGGAATCTTGGGTACACACACATGCACACCTGAGCATGATTCTCAAGCCACAGTTCCGAGACTCAAACCATAGTTGGCCATGTGGGAATCCAACGCCTTAACCACCATGCCACCTGCTGGCCCACAATTCAATTTCTTTAATGAAGCTTCCCATCAATCCTTGTTTCTTCCCATCTACTACAATGGTTTCAATCGTTTTTGTTTTTTTTTTCTCATGTCTTTGCTCTATAACTCTATCCTATTTCTTCTTTCTTTTTTAATTGCCAGAGGGTATGTGTGCTCACCAGAGAGAAAAAGCATTCCTCAATGGGGCATAATTACCCACAATCCATTACTCCACCATGTTTAGATTTTTGAGCACACATACTCATGTGCACATGAGTGTTTTTTCAAGCTGGTGGGGGTGGGGTTCAAACCCTGCTCAGTCATGTGGGATCTGACTCTCTTAAGCAGGGCTGGCCTGATCATGTTTCTCTTGTTTTAAAAAAAAATCTTTATTATTTTCCACTAACTAAAAAAAGAAAAACAAAAGAGAAGAAAAGAAAAGAAACATTCTGAGCCTGATAAAGTTTAACAGTTCTGAGCCAAACCTGTTTTTCCAGTTTTCCTATAACCATAGCTAAACTGGCCTTTTAGTTATACATCCATGATCCTCCTCCTACTTATTCTCCAACCTGGAGTACTCCACTCATTTTGTGTCTGATTTAAATCATATTCATCCCTTTGAGCATTACACCAGAAGACACCTTAGGCTTTACAAATCCCATAGACAAGTGGCAGCTTTGCCACTCCTTGGCACTGTGACTTCACCTCAGAACTGCTGTTTTCTCATTTGCAGTCAACAAATAATTAGTGCTTTCAACCTGTCAACTGTACTACGACTAAGTATAAAGTGAACAAAAGTGGATAAACTCATCATGTCTTCACGAAGCTTCCAAGCCAACAGATAGACATTGATAACATTATACAATACCCGCTTTGGGCCAGAGAAAGGATTACATGCAAAGCACAGTGTTGGGTCTATGGTAGGTACACAAATAATAATAGTGATTGCTAATAATTTTTCAGAACCTAGGCAACGTCCACCTTCTGTGATATATTTGTGCACTTTGATTTCCTCTTGGAGGGCTTTGGAAATACAGATCACCCTGATGTTGCCACAGAGTCTACACAGATCCTCTCATCCTCTGCCATCTTTTTTTACTGTCTTTATCATACATCTGGCAGCTGATCAATAATGGGGGGGGGTATTTTTAATATGGTACACTGCCATTAAATAATAAAAACATTTTATCTCTGAATATAAATCCAACTTTCTGAGTATGGATTGAGCTTTTAAAGTTCCACATGGATTAAAGCTCCCAGCATATACTAAATATTTGTTGATTTGATGAATCCAGCCTATGAGTCCAGCTCTGTGAATCTCAGCAGAGTACTTGAAACAATTTCAGAGTTTTCTCCTTCCATATAGGAAAAAAAAAAAAAAACTATCTTGGCCCAGAATATTAGGAAGTGGCATCATTTCTCACTTACCTCTTTTTGAGTTTCTCCCACCCATTTGCTTCTTTTGCCTGCCAAAATGTTTCAGATCCCTTGGAGCCCAGGAAGAGGCTGGGGATGGCAGCTGACAAGAAAGAGATAAAATGGTGACTAAGAAGGAAAAAAAAAAATTCAAAGGAGCCAGTGCCAGAATCTCTGAAAAAATATTTTAAAATTGAATTTCTAAAAGGAGCCTTGATTCTTGGAGTATGTTTATTTCCCCTCAAGCTTGGGAGATCTTCCAAAGGAAGTTAAAACCAAAATACTTCCCACTAGGAATAGTAGACATTGTCTTGCCAAGTTTAGAATCTAACTCATTGGGCCTTAGATTTTGAAACAGTCACAAAGAATACTGTCTCACTTTTTCCTTGGGAAATGATTTCCAGTTTCAAAGTCTTAAAGTGTTCTAAGATGTTAAGTTGTATTCAAGTAATATTTTATGAATGTTACTATTAAAGGAGCAAAAAAACACAAGAATTATGTTTTCTGTCAACACACACACACACACACACACACACACACTGAAAACTGTTGAGAAGACTATATGGTAGGAACTTGAATTCTTTTCAAATCCATCATACAGGAAGAAAAAGAGGTCATTTTAGATTTTAAAACTATGTGCCTGGGTTACAAACAATAGTATTTCTAGTAGTTTATTCCACTGTATTTCCCTGAAAACATCTGAAACCAATTTTCTGAGATACTGTGTTAAAATATCTACCCATGCCAGGGTCATTGGTGGCATAGTGGTTAAGACACAGGACTCTCATTTGGTCGACCATGGTTCAAGCCCTGGACCTAGCAGCTTGAAACTCAGGCTAGGCATGTGTGCATGCATATCCAAAAATCCCAAGAGGAGAATGGAGGAGACGGGATTGTGACATGGTCATTTCCGCTGGGGGGTGATTTTTTGCTTTCTATCTCTCTGTCTCTCCAGCAAGTACATGCACCCTATGGTAAAAAAAACTCTTAAAAAAAAA
>NW_006203883.1:171343-179932 GCF_000334495.1 Tupaia belangeri chinensis
GATAGATAGATAGATAGATAGATAGATAGATAGATAGATAGATAGATAGATAGATAGATAGATAGATAGATAGATAGATAGATAGATAGATAGATAGATAGATAGATAGATAGATAGATAGATAGATAGATAGATAGATAGATAGATAGATAGATAGATAGATAGATAGATAGATAGATAGATAGATAGATAGAGACAGAAGATAGATACATGTAGGGAGCAGCTAGATCTGGACAAAGCACTAGTGATCTTTACAGTTGAGATGGTCTTTGGGCTGATGCTGCAGGACACGCGAAAGCTCGAACGCAGACACAATCTACCTTTTGCACTATAGGGCAGTGTAAATTAAAGGAAGCTGTGTGTCAGCCAGAGAAGGCCAGGGGAGACTTGGTCAGAACCAGGGGACACAAGATGCTCCACAGCTGCAGTCACAATAGAAAATGCCTGGCTTTACCTTCAGCTTCTCCATCCCCTATTGCTGTATAAAAGAATAAACCTAGGAAAGCTCGGGGCCAGGGCAGTCTCCATCAGAGATGCCCAGACACTCCATCCCCACTTTTCTCTACTTGTCTGTTCTTCCTAAATCCATCACCACTTCCACTCAGGTTTCATGTCCCTCCACCTTGAGGCTGAGGTCTCCTACCTATACATTTACCCACTGTTCACCAACTAATCAATGTCTATTCACTTCAACCATCAAATTTAGTTGATTAGCTATGTTTTGTTCCCTGTTTCTTTCAGATTCCACAGATATTTTCTGAATGACATTTGTGTAAAAGGCATTATGTCAGGTTCTATGGGAACATAAAAATGAATTACATAGCTTCAGTCCTTCACAATCATACCTTGGAAACAGATACCAACAGCCATAACCCAAACAGAAAATGGTACAAAATGGCCTTTAGAAAGCATTATAGAGATTTATATATTGTGCTATGAAAGAAGAGACTCGGGGATAGGAGGGTGGATGAATGGAATCGCTAAAATAATCTGAGAAAATCTAGAAAGGCTTAATGGAAAGACAATATTTGATCAATTAATAAGTAGGAATGTTTTGTGAGTTTAAGTGCTTTCCAGATAGAAGGAGTCACTCCAAGAAAAAGCTTTCAAGAAAAATATATCTTTGAAAACATGGGCGTGTGTTTGTGCATATGTGTAGGTTGATGGTACCAATGCACAAGGAAAAATATAGAAGAAACTTTGATGAGAAAGGTCATTGAATGCCTTATACAAAGAGTGAAACAATCAGGAATTCTTATGGCAGGGATATACTGGCACCCCAACAAAGTTATGGGGTGCAGGTTTAACCTGGTTGCAAAGACAGAATTTTGAGGGACATAGATGAATTCTGACTCAGAATAGACAGTGTGCTTCAGTTCTAGAAGAGTAAGAGCACATGACACATTCAAGGAGCAAGCCTAAGAAGAGGGAGAGAGTAGTCAAGACCAGGGAGACTCAGAGGGTGTAAATGGCAACAGGTGGTGAGCTAAAATGTAGGCCTGGGAACCTCCAGCCATGTTCTCTTGTATGAGATGACCATGGGGTAGCATAGCCAGTGTCAGTGACCCCAGACCAAGATGCAATGTCCCTTATGCCACACTTTGGAAAAGCAGAGTTCAATCAATTGTTTTCTTTTTATCTACAACATGCAAAACAAGTGTTATCTTAATGTTCTTGCCTTTCTCGTTTACATTGCCAGAGGATGCACTCACCAGAGGGAGAGAAAGCACTTCCACTCCCGGTGAGGCATGGTCATTCCTAGTCCTTTTTGCCTCGGTTTCTTCTTTGTCAGTACCTCCGGTACTCATGAATGCATACCCAGTGTGTTTTTCAAGTTTCTGGGGTTAGGACTTGAACTGTGGTCAACCTTGTGGGATCTGGCTCCCAGTGCATTGGGTGCTACAATAAATCCAGCCCAATGTTTTCCATTTGATTTGACTAATTCTTTCAGAATTTTATAGAGCTAGCTCTGTTTTTATGCAGATTCAGGGATAATATAGCAGATGTCATAGCCCACATTTTCATTGTAACAACATGTTTTCTTCACAGAAATGGATCACCATCAGATAGTTTACATTATACAAAATATCTCTCAAGCATTTTATTTATTATTATTATTATTATTTAGGTTATTTTTTTTTCTCTAGGGCCCATGCACTCACCTAAGAAACACACAGAAAGAGGGAAAGTGAGAAATCACCCTCCAGGAGGGATGGTCACACTCCAACCCCTTTGTCTCCAGTCTCTTCTCAGTATTTTGGGTATACACACACACACACACACACACACACACACACACACACACACACTCCTGGCTTGATTTTCCAGTCAGTAAGTCCAGGATTCGAACTGTGCTGTCAGCCAGTTGGGATACAGTGGCTTAACTTCCATGCCACTTGATGGCCTTCTCAAACATTTTCTATATTCATGTTTTGGGAATTGATTATAATACTCATGAAGACTATGATCAGCAAAGCACTTTTATATTAATATTTTGGAAACTAATTACATTACTTATAAATAAGCCATTTGAAAAACATTTTTATATGCTTAGAAGAAAAGATACTACAGTTTTAGGGAACCAGCAGTTAGCGTAATGGCTATGTCTCTAGACTCCCACGTAGTCGACTGCGGTTCACGTCCCGAACCTGGTGGCTTAAAACACGCCGGGCGCGTGTGCGTGCATGCCCAAGATCCCGGGAGGAGAATAGAGGAGAAGGGATTGTGGTGTGACCATCCCCCCTGGGGGGTGATTTCTCGCTTTCTGTCTCTCTGGCTCTCTCTGTCTGTCTGGCGAGCGCACGCGCCCTATAGCAAAAACCTCTCCAAAAAAAAAAGAAGAAGAATAAAATATACTACAGTTTTAAGCATAATGAGTGACTGAATTTAAGGAAACACGTGGCAAAACCAACATTTTTATTTTATTCTACCCAATTGTGTTTTATATCTATCCTACCTACTTTTCATGGTAGCTCATTTTAGAGAGTCATTGACTTAAAATTTCTTCTAAGTACCCCACTCCTGATACCTTTCTACCTCTTGCCAATGTTCATTCTCTAATTCATTTCGCTACTTTTTTCTCCAAAACCTGATTTTTTTCTGCATGGTTTCATAATGCAGTCAGCAATGTAATTACAGTATACAAATTAGTTTTCACTTTCCCTTTGTGAACAGATCTTCCAACAGAGGAAAGAAGTGGAAATGACTCTTGAAGGGTGATCTAGTTTCTTTCCAATGCTACCCCAAAAGATTCACTTATTTTTCTGCAAAAACTCTCTGATAAAATGGAGAGGGAAGACACTTGTGGGACACAGACAAGATTTATTATTTGTTGACAAGGATGTGTATGGTGATCTCAACTGGGCTGGGGTGTATATTATACTGGGTAAAGTCTCTTCACAATCTAAATGATGTATAGCAATTTAATGTTTGAATAATAAAAAATATATAAATAAAAAACTTAAGAATAATAAATAAATAAATAAGTGTAGATGTGAGAAAATGAAAGGACCAAGGAGAATAGTAATTCTGCTTCAGAAAGAAAACAGAAATCATATCCTACTGAAAGAATATACATGAATTGAGGTAAGTCCAAGAAAAGGCACAAAATTTGAATGATTAGACTTAAGACAATAAATTGAGTAGCAAAAATTGAGGCTATGTTAATAGAGAAGCTATAATTATTATGACATGAATTTTGGTCCTTCCTCAAAGACTATGAACTGCAGCTAAAAGATGTTAAGTCAAGGGGTAAGAAATGCAATAATTAGAGCCCAGCAGGTGGCATATTGGTTAAGGAGCTGGACTCCCACGTGGCCTACTGAGGTTCAAAACCTGAACCTGGTGGCTTGCTTTCTTACTTTCTCTGTCTCTCATCAAATTTAAAATAATAATAATAAGCTTAATTAAATTAAATAATTCTTTTAAACAAAGAAAGTTTTAAAAAATTAATTTTTTTTAAAAAAGACAATGAGAGTCTAGGTTAAACCTCCTGTTTCTGACCTAGGCAATCACTGAGATAAGAAACACTGGAAGAGACCAAGATTTTGACACCAACAGATGGTGTAATGGTTAAATTGCTGGACTCTCACGTAGTCAACTATGGTTTGAGTTCCTGACTCGGTGACTTAAAACTTACACATATGTATGCATGCCCAAAATCCTGAGGGAGAATGGAGAAGAAGGAATTGCGGCATGGCCACCCCCATAGGGGGTGATTTCTTGTTTTCTGTCTGGCTCTATCTCTCCAGCAAGTGCACATGCCCTATAACAAAACTCTCTCTTAACAAAAATAAATAAATATTTAGAGGGGCCAGCAAGTAGCATGGTGGTTGGGACACTGAACTTTTAAATCTTATTAAAAAGATTTAGAGAAATAAGAGTGGGTACGCTGAGACAAGCATTAGAAGGAGAATCAATTGAAATATGTAGCAAGACCCTGAACTGAGTTTTAAATTCCTTGCTCAAGCCTGGGATAAAATGCCTTTCCTTTATAATTCTATGATTCTCTACCATGGCATGTTACATCACATCGAAATTGTTACTTGTTTGCTCTCTTAGTTTATATTGTTCACGGAATTTTTTTTTTTTAACTAAGAGCATAATAATAATTGACATTTTTGAGTACTTAAAAAGTACAGGTTACTCTGTGCCCAGACACTGTATGGATTTACTAAGCTAATGGTTGACTAAGTAAGTACCTGTATTACCACCATTTTGTTCGGGAAGAAAAGGATAATGGAGTTGTCAAACCCAGCCTGCCTAGAAAGGGATAAAGCCCAGTCTTGAACTAAAGGAAGTCTAGTTTCAAAGTTCTTAATCTTTTCACTCTGATGAACTCACAGATATCATTGAATATATGAAATCCATAGGCAACTGTATATGTAGTCTTCATATTCCCTTGACTTCTTGATTATCTTTTACACAAGTTCACTGAAGGAAAATATTTATGAGAATATTGACTAATTTCAAGAAGTTAACCACAAATATGTAACAAACCCTTGTTTCCACATTGACACATAATATTATAGGTGCTTCACATATTTCTGGTCATCCTTTTCCCTTCTTTCAAAGGAAACTCTATGATTTAATAGAGAAAAAGAAGAATTTTAGCCCCAGCTCTGCTATCTCCAGAATGACCTTGGTATTTTAGGACTGTGTGACAAAGACATTTTGGACTAGAATCTCTAATGTCCTCCAACTCTATAATCTGGCATTCTGTCCTGTTCACATTATTTTCATCCTCATAGAATGTCTAGATTATAGGAAGCACATAATCCACGCATTTAGGGTAGAAAAACTTAGAAATTCACACAGTAAAACATACTTGTTCCAAAAGGAGTAATAAAAATCAGCTATGCTATTAAATTCTTATTGTTTTAGGGGGAAAAATGGACCCTTGCTTTTCTTTGTTCCATCCACTAGCGCTTGCTCATTCCAGCTCCATGATTTCAACTGCTTTATTGGCCATCGAAAAGCTTGTGACTCACTACATAGTTTAACATTTACTTTGTAGACTCAAAATAGAGCTCTGCCAGGCTCCTCTCTGCAGCTTCCATGTGTCCTAAATCTAGTCCATCCCCAGGATAGCTATGAGGATGGCCATCTGTTTCCTAAGTGCTGTTGCACACCCCTCCCTGAGTCATTTCTCCAGAGTGAGACAAATGTTTCTAAAAAGGCAAAAACAACTGCTTACATTTCAGTTCTTCAAAGCACTGGCTACAATACTTTTTTTCCCATGTAGTAATCCTTCTTCTAAACATTCTTTTTGTCTTGTGGTTGTGAGATTTAAAAAAAATAATAATAACGTATTTTTTGTTTATCTCATGAAAGAGACAGAGAAATGGGCAACTCAGCAAAGTCTTTATGCTGCACTTCAACCCCAGTCTCAGCTGGCCTGGATCACAGGCACACAGGTGTGCATACTTAGCTTGCTCAGTAAGGTCCAAGATACAAACCCAGGCCCTTTCCCACGTGGGTCTGTTTGCGTTACCACCGTGTGACCACCTGACTTCAATTGTTGGATTCTTAAGAAGCATTTTTTTAATTAGATATCTTCTGGTTTTTTGTTTTGTTTTGTTTGTTTTACATTTAATCATGGTATATCACTAGAACATACAAATGAATTTTTGCCAGCATGAATACACTTTATATTAGTCCAAAGATATTACCATACACATTATCATCAACAGATAATTTTCCATTTTTGTGTCTTAAATGTTTTGCTTTCCCCCCCCCCTTGATTACCTCCCTCCAAGTCTTGTCATTCCCTTTAGAAGTACATTCTTTAAATTCAGATTTAAGATGCTCCAAATTCCCATGCCAAACAGAACACATGGTTAAAATCTAGATTTTTGTTATTTCAAATAAAAAGCACACAATTTCATGAAAATATTATGGTAGGCACTCTCATCATATGGTTAATATTCAATTTGTAAAACTCTGAAAGCTTTTATTCATATATGAAAGTGTACATTATTACAACTTAAAAGCATCCAGTTATCAAAATTTTACAACTGAGCTAAGAGTTTCTGGCCAATTTAATCCCATCACTTTTGCTTAGAAACAAAAGTGATGAGAAGCTGGTGGCAATGTTCTAAGAAAATAAACACAATTTTCAGGCTACAAAAGGAGCAGAGAATGACGTAGCCTGTCATCTTCTTTCAGTATAGGGGAATTTTACAACCCAAGAAACACTAAATAATTGAATACATAATAAATAAGTAAATAATATATAAATAAGTATATAAGAATTATTTACAAATTGAGGAATGCTGACATAAATAGAAAAAGCTTATGTTATAATATTAAAATAACCATTTTATGAATATAATAGGCATATGGTAAAATAATATGTTTACTTCTGAATACATTTTACACTGCATACCTTGAAGAGTTACACCACTTAAGACCAGCAGTTAGCATAATGGCTATGTCGCTGGACTCCCATGTAGTTGACCGCGGTTCAAGGCCCAGACCCGGCAGCTTAAACTCACACTGGGCCCATGTGCATGCATGCCCAAGATCCCTAGAGGAGACTGGAGGAGAAGGGATTGCAGGCATGGCCATCCCCCCTGGGGAGTGATTTCTCACTTTCTGTCTGTCTCTCTTTCTGGTGAGCACATGCTCCCTATAGCAAAAACCTCTTAAAAAGAAAAAAAAAAAATAGTTACACCACTTATTAATATTCCAGATAGTCCTGAAAAACAAAGTCCAATGTTATAATTTTATAAGGAAGAAAATATAGGGAAAGAGACAGGTAGAAAGTGAGACATAAGAACTCTATTATAAATTTAGAACAAGTCAAAGATAAGCTTCCCTCCACATTCTAAATTCTGCAAAAGTCCATGAACCAAGATGGCAGATCTCCTCTGCTGGATTGGGTGTGCAAATGCAGTCCTGATAAATCTGCAAAGTCAGATGTGTTAGTGTGCACTATAGTTTGAATATGTGCTCCCAAAAATTCATGCGTTAAGTCATTCTAATAGGATTAAGAAGGTGAAAACTTTATCCAGTTATAGTGTCAAAAGTTGAGGCTTTGGGGAGGAAGTTAGAAATAAGGTTACCAGGGCCCCTATGATTTACTTCTAGTGAGTTTGTAAGGAGAGAGACACACATGTAACACAGACCACACTCTCCCGCCAGCTGTCATGTTGTGATGCAGCCAAAAGACCCCACCAAAGGTAAGCCCTGGATCTTAGACCTCCAAACCATGAGCTGAATATACTTTTATTCTAAATTACCCAGACTCAAGTACTTTCTGTTTGTTTTATTTTTATTTTACTCTATGGCACATGGGCTCAACAGAGAGAGACAGAGAAGAAGAAAGGGAAAGTGAGAAAGGCTCCCTCCACCCCCCCCGGGAGGATGACTACACAGCAATCCCTCCCTTGTCCTCCATTCTCCTTTCAGAATTTTTGAGCATGTGCCCAGCATGTCCTTCAAGCTACGGGTCCAGAACTCAAACCACACAGTTGACCATGAGAAATCCAGCTGCCTTAACCACCAGCCCATGGGCTGGTCCCTTATTTTTTGTTATTAGCCATGGAATGTAGTACAGCCTGAGTAACAGGCTTAAGAAAGAGAAAGCACGTTAGTCACCTACAGTGGATCTAATCAGGGGTTGAGAATCTGGTCACATCCAACAGATGGGTAGGCTAAAGAAGCCATCATAAGGCTGTCTGCAATGTGCCTGAGACACATAGGGCGAAAATAAACTGTAGCTTTGGACACCGCTGGGCTTCAAATAGATATATCTCAGCTACAGTCTGTATTTAGGAAGACCAAAGGAATCCTTTTCAGAAAATGATTTCCAAACAAAAAAGCAACTAGCAGGTAGTAATAGTAATCTTTGGACAAAGCCTTAGTGTTGAAAGGGGTTGAATGATTCTGAGGATCAAATCTCGGCAATTACTTTAACCAATACCTAGCTTAGCCTAGACATGTATTTGGGTCCTCCTTTAAAGTAGTTTTAAATAAGTAGAGACTAGTTTCGTTAGCCACTGTGTACAAACCAGAGTGACATGGGCCTCTAGCACAACATAACTGTAGCAGGCATGAGTCTTTCTTCCTCCCTCTACCACAATGACC
>NW_006203883.1:182032-215154 GCF_000334495.1 Tupaia belangeri chinensis
TTTAAATTCAGATTTAAGATGCTCCAAATTCCCATGCCAAACAGAACACATGGTTAAAATCTAGATTTTTGTTATTTCAAATAAAAAGCACACAATTTCATGAAAATATTATGGTAGGCACTCTCATCATATGGTTAATATTCAATTTGTAAAACTCTGAAAGCTTTTATTCATATATGAAAGTGTACATTATTACAACTTAAAAGCATCCAGTTATCAAAATTTTACAACTGAGCTAAGAGTTTCTGGCCAATTTAATCCCATCACTTTTGCTTAGAAACAAAAGTGATGAGAAGCTGGTGGCAATGTTCTAAGAAAATAAACACAATTTTCAGGCTACAAAAGGAGCAGAGAATGACGTAGCCTGTCATCTTCTTTCAGTATAGGGGAATTTTACAACCCAAGAAACACTAAATAATTGAATACATAATAAATAAGTAAATAATATATAAATACGTATATAAGAATTATTTACAAATTGAGGAATGCTGACATAAATAGAAAAAGCTTATGTTATAATATTAAAATAACCATTTTATGAATATAATAGGCATATGGTAAAATAATATGTTTACTTCTGAATACATTTTACACTGCATACCTTGAAGAGTTACACCACTTAAGACCAGCAGTTAGCATAATGGCTATGTCGCTGGACTCCCATGTAGTTGACCGCGGTTCAAGGCCCAGACCCGGCAGCTTAAACTCACACTGGGCCCATGTGCATGCATGCCCAAGATCCCTAGAGGAGACTGGAGGAGAAGGGATTGCAGGCATGGCCATCCCCCCTGGGGAGTGATTTCTCACTTTCTGTCTGTCTCTCTTTCTGGTGAGCACATGCTCCCTATAGCAAAAACCTCTTAAAAAGAAAAAAAAAAAATAGTTACACCACTTATTAATATTCCAGATAGTCCTGAAAAACAAAGTCCAATGTTATAATTTGGGAAAGAGACAGGTAGAAAGTGAGACATAAGAACTCTATTATAAATTTAGAACAAGTCAAAGATAAGCTTCCCTCCACATTCTAAATTCTGCAAAAGTCCATGAACCAAGATGGCAGATCTCCTCTGCTGGATTGGGTGTGCAAATGCAGTCCTGATAAATCTGCAAAGTCAGATGTGTTAGTGTGCACTATAGTTTGAATATGTGCTCCCAAAAATTCATGCGTTAAGTCATTCTAATAGGATTAAGAAGGTGAAAACTTTATCCAGTTATAGTGTCAAAAGTTGAGGCTTTGGGGAGGAAGTTAGAAATAAGGTTACCAGGGCCCCTATGATTTACTTCTAGTGAGTTTGTAAGGAGAGAGACACACATGTAACACAGACCACACTCTCCCGCCAGCTGTCATGTTGTGATGCAGCCAAAAGACCCCACCAAAGGTAAGCCCTGGATCTTAGACCTCCAAACCATGAGCTGAATATACTTTTATTCTAAATTACCCAGACTCAAGTACTTTCTGTTTGTTTTATTTTTATTTTACTCTATGGCACATGGGCTCAACAGAGAGAGACAGAGAAGAAGAAAGGGAAAGTGAGAAAGGCTCCCTCCACCCCCCCCGGGAGGATGACTACACAGCAATCCCTCCCTTGTCCTCCATTCTCCTTTCAGAATTTTTGAGCATGTGCCCAGCATGTCCTTCAAGCTACGGGTCCAGAACTCAAACCACACAGTTGACCATGAGAAATCCAGCTGCCTTAACCACCAGCCCATGGGCTGGTCCCTTATTTTTTGTTATTAGCCATGGAATGTAGTACAGCCTGAGTAACAGGCTTAAGAAAGAGAAAGCACGTTAGTCACCTACAGTGGATCTAATCAGGGGTTGAGAATCTGGTCACATCCAACAGATGGGTAGGCTAAAGAAGCCATCATAAGGCTGTCTGCAATGTGCCTGAGACACATAGGGCGAAAATAAACTGTAGCTTTGGACACCGCTGGGCTTCAAATAGATATATCTCAGCTACAGTCTGTATTTAGGAAGACCAAAGGAATCCTTTTCAGAAAATGATTTCCAAACAAAAAAGCAACTAGCAGGTAGTAATAGTAATCTTTGGACAAAGCCTTAGTGTTGAAAGGGGTTGAATGATTCTGAGGATCAAATCTCGGCAATTACTTTAACCAATACCTAGCTTAGCCTAGACATGTATTTGGGTCCTCCTTTAAAGTAGTTTTAAATAAGTAGAGACTAGTTTCGTTAGCCACTGTGTACAAACCAGAGTGACATGGGCCTCTAGCACAACATAAGCAGGAATGAGCCTTTCTTCCTCCCTCTACCACAATGACCAGGAAACGTAGATACATTTAGAATACGAGCAGACACCAAAAGGGAATTGTGTCTGGCAGAGGAGCAGGAACAGCTAACAAATTACCTGGTTAAAGAGCAAGGAACTACTACTAAGTAATGAAGGGCGGACCATATCCATATATTCACTTTCATGTTTCCTCCGGCCCTCCTTGGAGCGCCTCTCCACAAAACAAGAGGAGTTGCTAATCAGATGGTGAGAATAGCAATGAGAGGGGACTTCAAAAAGTTTTGTGGGGGAACCAGCAGTTAGCATAATGGCTATGTCGCTGGACTCCCATATAGTCGACCATGGTTCGCGTCCCGGACCCGGTGGCTTAAAACCCACACCGGGCGCATGTGCGTGCATGCCCAAGATCCTGAGAGGAGAATGGAGGAGAAGGGATTACGGCGTGACCATGCCCCCAGGGGGTGATTTCTCGCTTTCTATCTCTATGTCTCTCTCTGTCTGTCTGGCAAGCGCATGTGCCCTATAGCGAAAACCTCTCCCCCTCCAAAAAAAAAAAAAAAGTTTTGTGGAAAAAATGCCATTAAAACATTTTACTGCCAAAGAAATTTGAAATTCATGCATTGTTTTTTCCTCATACACATGGAACGGAAGTGTTTGAAGATCCTGTGTATTTATTGGTCATGGTTACTCATGAGTAGAGACGCTGTGCCTTAGAAAAGACATGGACCTGTGCATCTGCTCTCCTCACCCCCTGCCCAACTGTTCTTCCACTCTTCGTAGCAGAATGAGTGAGCTGAGCTGGGGCGTCCCCTTGGAAAACTGCTCCTGTTCTTACTCACAGATTCCTCAGGACTGTCCATCACTCTCTAGGCACGGGCACACTAAAGTATCTAGTCCTTAGAGTTACAAGGGAGGAGAGTATGTGGAGGAAGAAATTTAATTCAGACCTCTAGTTTAAGTCACAGACTGTCTTGGTCTTTGACTAGAGCTCTATTTTGCAAAAAGGGGTATTTCTACAGCTATTAATAATGTGGTCATTTAGTAACACTTTAAACGCACGTGGAAAAATGTGAGTGATGAGTCAGGATTCATGCATGTCCATCAAATATCTCAACACCTTCTGCCTGCATCCCTGAAAATGCTATAATTGTGAAGAATATGAAAATTTATATGAGGATAATTTAAATAAGTACTCTAAGACAACAGGATCACAGAGAATTTGTTTTGGTTTTTAATTGCCAGAAGACACACGTACTCACCAGTTACAGAGAGACAGAGAGAGAGTGAAAAGAACAAAGCATCCCCCAATGGGACATGTCGCTCTGCAATCCCTTCTCTTCCCTTTCTCCATCCTGTCAGGATTTGGGGTATACACACGCACACACTCAGTATGTATTTCAAGCCACCAAGGACAAGATTTGAACTTCAAGGACAGCTATGTGGGCTCTATCTGCCTTAATCAACAGGCCATGAAACCGGCCCCACAGGGAACATTTTTACACCACAAATCTGTATCAAACTCCTTCCTCATTTCCAAGAACAACACTATAAATGATATGGTGACCTCTAGATCGATGCTGACTATCAAAAGAAATTTCCCAGTGAGAAGCTACCTGACTCATCACTCACATTTTTCCACATGGGTTTAAAGTGTTACTAAATGACCACATTATTTTGAATTAAATTTCTTCCTTCGTATCAGTGCCTCTGCTGAAAGGAATTTTCTTGTAAAGGTTTTTGCCTTTGGGTAGACACTAGCCAGAGAGAGAGAGAGACAGACAGTGAGAGGAAAAATGAGAAATCACCTTTCAGGAGGGATATCTATGCCACAATCCCTTTTCCTCCACGCACCTCTTGAGACTTTGGGCATGCACACACACACACACAGACACACACACACACACATGTTCAGCTTGATTTTTAAGCTGCCAGGTCCAGGACTCAAACTGTGATGGGTCATGTGGGAGTCACACACCTTAACCACTTTGCCACCTGCTGTCCCCTCAAAAGAATCTATTAACATGATTTCTGCACACTGCTTTAGGGTCAGGCTCCCATCTGCCACTACATTCATCACACATCTCAAATTCAACTGTGTTATGTAAATTTACCCATAGTACATACATTATTCTTGACCACGTAATATTAAATCATAGCCATTCCTCCTTTTTGCTATCTGCTACGTATGTCCCTACTTCTATTAGTATTTTCTGAAAATCAGCAGTTAAGTAATATTTCATATTTTGAAGAATTTCAAAATATGATTTCTAAGCATTCTCCTTTTTCTGCTCACCACTGAATTAAACAAATAGATATTGAGTATCTACTCTGTACCTATACACACTCTGCTGGATGTTGTAGAGATACATGGATGGTGTTTTGAGAGATTTTTTTGGTTTTTGTTTTTTTCCTTAGAGATTTTTACTATAGGGTGCATGGGCCTTCCAGAGAGACAGAAAGCGAGAATTCACCCTGCAGGGTAGATGGCCATGCAGCAACCCTGGCACCCGGCATGAGTTCAAGCCTCCGTGTCCAGGACTCAAACCACAGTCAGCCATATGGGAGTCCAGCAACATAACCATTACACTATCTGCTGGTCCCTTGAGGGAAATTTTTAATAGAATATTCGGGAGTTGCTTAGACTATATCATGATCCAAGTAAGCTGAGTCACAAAGAACTCTGCTGTAATTGGTTGGCAGACTGATATTGATGAAGACACATGGGTTTGTGATCCTGTCTCCACTTGGATTTTCACTGTGGTTTGAGGGAGTTACTCCTTAGCCATTCCAGATGCTGAAATTAGTGCCTGGGGAAGATCCAAGGCTAGGTGTCACTTAGTGTGTTTACCACAACAATTTATTACTAATCTTGAGCTGGGTCTGGAAAAATTGATTCCACTTTGGAATGTTGGCTCTTAAATCAGAGTGACAAGGAACACATGGAACATCCCTGCTTGTATTTTAAGCTCTTCTATCATGTCATCTTGTACAGCTAAGTCATCACAATTTCACTGTTTTGTTTTTTTTTTTAATCACAATTTTAATTGCCTCACCATAGGATTCAGAGTTCCTGGAAGTCTCTAACTCAACTTTCTAACACTCACTCAACATACCCACTTAACATTCAAGTAGACATCATGATATATTTTATCATTTCAGGGTGCTACTGTATGGTGAGCAGGAAAAGATGTACAGCATTGTATTCCAAATACATTTAGCATACTGGAATATCTGTAGTTAAAATGATGTCTCGAATTTGCTTCAAAATAAACCGTATTTCAAGAAATTGAGTATAGATAGAATAAGACAGGTTATGTAAGGGTAATTTTTGAAGCTGGGTGATGAATAAATCAGATTCGTTGTACTCTTTTACTTACTATATTTATTTACTGTATTTTTAATTGCTAGACAGTATGTGTGTTCACCAGAGAGAATCAGGAGAAGGAGAGAGAGAAAAAGAAAAAGCATATCTCCAATGGGGAAACAAACATTTCTCCTTCATTTCTCTACTCTGTCAGGATTTGGGGCACATGTGCCCTGTGTGTTTTTTCAAGTTCCTGGGGCTAGGATTCATATCATGGTCAGCCATGTGGGATCCAGCTCCCTTAATCACTGGGCTGCAGGGCCAGTCCTTTTATTTATTTGTCTAATTTTCAACAATAAACTGTCTCTTTGAAAAATACAAATAGTGGGGCCAGCAGATGGTATTGCGGTTAAATCTCTGGATTCCCACATGGCCAACTGCAGTTCAACTCCAGATCTGGTGACTTGAAATTCACATCAGACACATGTGTGTGCATGCCCAAGATTCTGGGAGGACAATGAAGGATAAAGGATTATATCAATCCTCCCTGGGAGGTGATTTCTCACTTGCCCTCTTATTATCTCTGCCTCTCTCGCTCTCTGATGAGACCACATGCCCTAAGAACTAGTGGTCAGTTTGTCAAAAATATTTCCTTAGTGACTGTCCAAACATTCCTACAGGAAGTATAACTTAATCAATGAATGTTTGAGTTGCTATTATGTGTAAGCGCTACTGAGAATTAAAGGTGAATAGACATGGGTCCAGGTTTCAAATTGCTTTACATCAAATAAAAAGGATAAAGCTTGGGGTAGACAGTGGCATAGCAATAACCCAACTGGATCCCTGTGCAAAACTCTCAGGTTTGCATCACGAGGTCTCCTTATACATGTGGAGCAGGTTGGCTGGGGCTGTAGTAGAGGACCCTGTTTGAAATGGCTGTCTCTCTCTCTGCCCCTTTATTTCTCTCTCAAATGAAAAAAATAAAATTTATGGAACCAGCAGATGGTGTAATGGCTGTGTCACTGGACTCCCATGTGGTTGACTGCGGTTTGAGTCCCGGACCTGGTGGCTTGAATTTACACTGGGCGCGTGTGTATGTGTGCCCAGGATCCTGAGAGGAGAATGGAGGAGAGGGGGTTGCAGTGTGGCCATTTCCCCTGGTGATGGTGGGGGGGCATAATTTCTCACTTTCTGTCTCTTTCTCTCTCTGTCTTTCTGGCGAGCGCACACGTCCTATAGCAAAAACTTCTCCAAAATAAGTAAATAAATAAATAAAATATAGAAAAGATTTTTTTTTTTTTTTTTTTTTTTTTTTTGGAGGTTTCTAAAGGGGACAGCAGTTGGTGTAATGGCTATGTTGCTGGACACCCATGTAGTCAACCGTGGTTCTAGTCCCAGATCCGGTGGCTTAAACTCAACGCTGGGCACATGTGGGTGCATGCCCAAGATCCCGGGAGGAGAATGGAGGAGAAGGAATTGCGGCGTGGCCATTCCCCCTGGGGGATGATTTCTCACTTTCTCTCTCTCTGTCTTTCTGGTGAACACACACTATAGCAAAAACCTCTCCAGAAGAAAAAGATGAAGAAGATAAAGGGGATCAGCAAATGTCGTAATGGTTATGTCTCAAGACTCCCACATGGCTGACCACTGTTCAACTCCTGGACCCAGAAGCTTGAAACCCACGCTGTGTGCATGTGCGTGCATGCCCAAAATCCCAAGAGGAGGATGGAGGAGAAGGAATTTCTCTAAAGAAAAAAAAAAGAAGATAAAGATTAAGTTTGTGCAAGAGGACAATAAAGACAGTGTTAAGTGCAATAAACAAAGCTCTATGAGACAAGGTATATATTAATATTATGGGAATAAACAAAGCTCTATGAGACAAGGTATATATTAATATTACGGGAGCCAGCCCATGGTCTAATGGCTAAGGAGCTGGATCCCACATGGCTGTGTTTCAAGTCCTAGACCCAGTGGCTTGGAAACACACCAGGTGCATGTGTGTGCATGTCCAAATTCCTGAAAGGAGGGAGAGATGGTGGAGAAGGGTTTGTAACATGACCATTACCCATGGGAGGAGGGCTTTTTTGGTTTGTTTATCTTTTTCTCTCTGTGTGTGTCTCTCTCCATGCCCTCTGGTAAAAATTTTTTTAAAAGATGCTAATTTTATGTACAAGATGAAGAGAGATGACCAGGATTCCTGAGTCTACTACTGTCTACCTGTCATAGCCTGACCCATTCCAATGGCGTCTGTTTCTTCTAATTGTGTAAGTTTTTGTGTATTTGTGCACACACACACGTGCACACACACATATGCTCACAGAGGACAAGAACACCCAAAATTTAAAGAGAGACTCTCCAGAAAGAGGCTGGGTAGTTCCCTGGGCCCCCAGCTCACACTATGACTTAGGCCCATTAGATTGTAGCACTTTGAAAGGGAGAAGAACCCAGAAAATGAAAAGTTATGCCAAAGCATGCTAAGTAAAGAGGGCAAGTTTCTCTGGCCATGAACAGTAGTCTAGATTATTCAATCTAAAAATAATTCTTTCTGGTGGGCTTTCATGAGATCACTGGGCTACCTGTGGGAGCTTCTGGGAACCCTGGGGATGAGGATGGGGAGGTGTCTGCTCCCAGACAAAGAAAACCCCAGACTTCTCTCTAGCCACACAGATGAATCAAATTAAGGATTAATCACAAGAGAGAGCCTATCGCCCCAAAGAGACCGAATCTGATTAATAAACTACATATCAATACACTGTTAATTAGTACCATTTTTATATTAAAATCCCTTTGCGTAGTGCTGTTATCCCATAATGCCTCTGAGAAATCCATTTTGTCCTTGACACAAGTAACTACTCTTCTCCTTCTCTCCTGATGAGATAAAGAACAGAATAAAAAGTCTTGATTTCTCATTACAGGAATACTCAGAGTATTAAACAAGATACATATTCCCTGTTGGAATCTCTCATTTCTTAAGATTGCTTCCTTTCTGCATTTTTATCCTTCTTACAGGAAATTAGAAGGAAAAGTCTTAAATGCTATCACAATATCTTACATGATTCAGAATAGTTACAATTTAGTTTATATACATGAAAGTTTTCACTTTCACACATACCAACACACGCACAGGCATGATCATTATTTTCTTCATGTGCAAAAATGAATCGATCTCAACATTCAATGATCTGTGACCACATCTGAGAAGCTTACAGCAGCCTTTTCAATACATTCAACGTGTGGACTCAATGTTTTACCATAAATGTGTAAAATGAGGTCATATATTTTCAATTATTCTATTCATGAAGATACCTTTTCAATCAATCAGTTTCTCCTTGGGAGCCCTGTTGTTTGTGTCATATACAACACAAGAGCCAACTTTCAAGGGCAGTGAAAGTTTTGCTATATGGACTGTTCAAAAGACAATAACAGACCAGCAAGGAAAACCCTGGGATTTCACAGGTTTTACATGGTTTTAAGTCTCCCACATGTCAAAGGCAACATTTTTTTTAACATTAAGAAGGATTACAGGAAAAGTACCATATGTGAGAAACATTCCAAATGTTGGCTGAAGAGTTTTTTTGTTTTGGGGGGTTTTTTTTGTTTTTTGTTTGTTTGTTTGTTTTTTACTATAAGATTATGCCATCAGGAAGATATGTAGTACCTCTCTGAAAGCAAAGAAGTAAAGAAGATTTTTGCTATTGGTGTTACCCAATATAATTGAATCCTAAGTCTTATTTAGCCAAAAACTTTAAATGGAAAAATTTACATTACTGTTGAAATGCACAAGGATAAGGAATCTGTTTTAAGGTTAATACAAATAAGTTCACCTGCCACTGCTACTCGGGATACTGCCATTAAAGAAACTGCTTCAGGATAGCCTGTGACTTGGTGGTTAAGACAGTTGGATTCCCACAGGGCCAACTGCAAGTTCTAATCCTAAACCCAGTGACTTAAAAACCATACTGGTTATGTGTATGCGCATGACCAAAATCCTGAAAGGAGAGTAAAATGGAGAAGAGAGTGTGGCATGACCATTCTCCATGAGGGTTTGTTTCTCACTTTCTCTTTTTCTCTCTAGTGAGCACACGCACCCTATATCAAAATGTAAGAAAAAGAAAGAAACTCTTCCTACTCCTGGTAGAGAAAATGTTCTAAAATTATGTTTACTTAGCTAGCACTGGGTGTTCTTGAGACAAGTCGATAGAGAAAGCAGGATATAAATAGAACTTCTATAACCTAAATTTTAGCATAGTCACACTGCGCTAGACATGGACACTGCTGGAACAGCATCCTCTCCCCACACGTGTATTCATATTAAAAGAAACGAAGGATATAACGAATGTGCTTAAAGAAAACATTAAAAAGGTGCCTGAATATTTTTTAAAGAGAGTAATCTAAATGCCTTCTATAATTTCATGAGAAACATATACACAGCTACCTGAGTACATTAAAATAAAATTATTGACATCTAAGGTCAGAGGTAAAATGTTGGGTTTACTCATTGATTTCTTTACTGAGAAAACATTTTAGAGCAAAGTGGGTATCTCTGATTCTATCTGATCATGTTAAAACTGAGTATCAGAATGCTGTTCATTTCATCAAGATAAGTGCCCTAGGAAATTATCCTTCACTAGCTGAAATAAATCTGTAATGATCCTTCACAAGGAGCAAACACATCCCTGTTGATATTACATATAAGAACGAATGGGCACTTAGCAATCCCTGTGACTGGACAATTTGCTGTCTTAGAGTTTTAGAATGGAAGCTATGTTTTAAAACCTTCCTGAAGATGTTTATCTCAGCTAGCCAATCTCGTGAATTTTTCAAAGCCTGGTGCCTGCCCCTGCAGGAAATCATTTAAATAGCTGTTTGCTTTAGCAGAGTAAAAGCGCAATTTTATTTCCTTGATTTCTTACTTGGTCTGGAGCCATGCATTCAATTCTATTCTACAACTGTTTACAAAGATGATATTTTACAATGATATACACGTTCAATTTTTATCTTCTTACATAGTCAGAGAAGAAAAACTAAGAAAAATAAAACCAGAGATTTTTCTGGCACATGCACCAAAACTAATGATGCTTTCTTTAGAGTCGAAGACTATAATTTATTAGTAGATCTAGTTTTTGCTCCAGCTAACCTACTTTGAATCTTCCTGTTTATATACAAGTTAATATGTTTAGAATGCTAGAGATTTCACTTTACCTAATCTGAGCTAAGGAACTAAAACTACATAAACAGGAAGACTAAAAGAAAAATTGATTTATTAAATAGACCTAGGATAGAAGTTCCAATAAAGAAGCTTAAAATTTAGAAAAGTTTTTGTGTAATTATGTTTATTCTTCTCATCTTAATAGACTGTTTGAAAACCCTGTGTCTATATGAGTAACTTATTTTTAATATAGTATAGTAGTTTCTCATGAATACTTTAATACAGGGGCCAGCTGGTGGTGTGCTGGCAATACAATCAGGCCCACATGGTAGAGGTCCTGAGTTTGCAACCAGGACCTCACTGAGAACCTTGCACATAAGAAAGCAAAGTCTAAGTGTCATCTTTTTAAAATAAAGCTAACAATTTACTATCGCTTTAAAATTAAAATGTCTAATAATCAAAGACTCTACTATAATTTTTATCCTAAGCCTACATTAAGCACCACCAAATTCACCCTAAAAGTGACAAATATCACCTCCTTTAGATAGGCCCATGACTTTTTTGTTGTTGTCATTGTTACTCATTTCTTTTTTCTTTTCTTTTCTTTTCTTTCTTTTTTTCTTGAGAGGGAGAGAGATTTTTGTTACAGGGCACGTGCACTCACCAGAGAGTGGAAAATTGCCTCCTGGGGGGGATGGCCACATTGCAATTGCTTCTCCTCCATTCTCAGGATTTGGGGAATGCACACACGCGTGCATGCACACACACACACACGGCATGAGTTTTAAGCTACCAGGTCTGGGACTCAAACAGTGGTCAACTATGTGAGAGTCTAGTGACATAATCATTACACCATCTGGTGGTCCTGTTACCCATTTCTTACAATTTATGATATAGACTTGGTGAGGGAAGTCAATGCAGAAAACTCCTCCAGACTTCTTCCTTCATCCCAACTCATCCCAGGTAAATCCGTCAGTCGCCATTTTTCCCAGAGCCTGTGGTGCTGCAGACCAGGGAGAAGTGGCACTTTATGAGGGAAGCCAATGCAAGAGACTGCTCCAAGCTTCTTACTGCCTCCCAGCTTGTCCCAGTAATACTCTGCGACTTCTTTGTTTTCTGAACTGCACAGAGCATTGTGACTCTTTTTCCCTCTTCCATCTACAAATCTTCAGGTTAGCCCCAGGTGCACCTGGTCTCAAGTGTCGGGAAAGGAAGCAACACCTAAAAGTTGCTATACACACACACTGTGACTGGAAGATAAGACCCTCTACCAAGAACACACCTGAAAAGTAGAGCTCTTCTTCCCCTGACACTATAGAATTGACACAGAAAAACAGGTAGTAGTGTATAATCCACAGATGGCTAGAAACCAGTGCAGAGACACAGAAAGTATGGGAAAACAAAGAAATACCTCTTCCTCAAAGGAACAGAGCAAACTCTCTTAAACTATGGACAGCACAAAGAAATTTGAAGGAATATCAGAAACAGAGTTCAGAGTATTCACTGTGACAGAGATGAGGAAGTCTTTCCAGGATTTGAAAGAGGAGATAGATGCCATAGATAGATAGATAGATAGATATATAGATAGATAGATAGATAGATAGATAGATAAGAACTCCTAGATATGAAGACAATAATAGAGGAAATTAAGACCTCCCTCAAAAATATTAATAGTGGACTGGACCATGCAGAAGACAGAATCTCTGAGCTGGAAGACAAAATGTTTGACTTAGATAAAAACCACCAAAAGTAATGAAAAAATAATTTTAAAAAATGAGGACAACATATGAGAAATACTAGATAATATGAAACATTCAAATATTCAAATAATAGGTATTCCAGAAGATGAAGAATTAGATAAAGGCATAGAAGGTCTATTCCATGAAATATTTGCTCAAAAGTTCCCACACCTAGAGAAGCAATCAAACATCCAAACCCAAGAAATATAAAGGACCCCAAATAGAATGAGCCCAAGAAGGTCCTCTCCATGACACACTATAGTCAGAATGACCAAAATTACAGATAAAGAAAGAATACTAAAAATGGCAAGAGAGAAATGTCAAGTTACTTACAAAGGTTATCCCATCAGGTTAACATCAGACCTGTCAGCAGAAACAATGCAAGCAAGGAAAGAATGGGAAGATATATTCAAAGTGTTAAAAGAAAAACAATTTCTACTAAGATTACTCTACTTGGCAAGATTATCCTTCAAATGGGGAAGAAAAGATAAAAATATTATCAGATAAACAAAACTTGTAAGAATTTACCAATACCAGACCAGCTCTTCAAGAAGTTCTGAAAGGAGTGCTATACCAGGAAAACTAAAGAGAGACAGATAGAAACGAGAGAATAAAAAAAGAAAAAAGAAAAGAAAAGAAAATGGCTAACATAATGGTAGGGACAAGTCTGGACATATCATAATAACGTTGAATATTAAAGGATTCAATTCTCCAATAAAGAGACACAGAGTTGCTGAATGATTCAAAAACAGAAACCCTCTATCTGTTGCCAACAGGAAACATACCTCATGTATAAAGACATACATAAACTAAAAATGAAGGGCTAAAAAAGGTATTCTATGCAAATGAAAACCAAGAAAAGGCAGAGTTGCAATACTGATTTCAGACAAAATTGGCTTTAAAACAAAAACTACAAGAAAAACTACATCTCTCAATGTGTAGAAATTCATGTCAATGGGTGTTCCAAACTTGTATAAGATTCTTAAATACCTGTTATGTAATGGCATGTTACTAGTCATACTTGTAATGCTAAATAGTTTCAACATAGTTTGTCACAGAAATGATCAGATTTGTCAATTTTGAATTATGGTAAAAATCAGATCTCGAACCACGGCCGTTTTGAGTCTCATTGTTCATAGTTAATTGCTCTATTTTAATGTTCTTTCTAAAACATTTTATAATAGGCTACAATCCAAAATTGCCTCTTTTAAGGAAATTAATGAAAAAGACTCCGATAAGCAACATCAAATATCTCTGTTGTGGAAACTGAAAAATTAGAGGACATAGAAGCATTGAAAGTGGTTATGGATACTGGAAATAATGTGGGAAAAGAATGGGAGAAAGGGGAGAGTGTAAGGGGAAAATTTAAGGAGAAAAACAGGACATTAATGGGATACAGAAATAGATTATTACCTGTTGATAATAATGTGTTTTATATTCTCAACTGGACTGGTGTGAAGTGTATTCATGTTGGGTAAACTCAACTTACAAGCTAAGTGATGTATAGTGATTAAATGTATAAAATAAAATTTAAAAAATAAATTAAAATGTAGAAAGAAAAAGAAAAGAGGTAGCAGTCTTAACAGAAGGGCATGTAGACATGGCACAAACTTAGAGATATTGCTAAAATGGAATGTAGCCTCATTATTGCTGCTTTAGCAGTACAGTACAGTCTGTTTCCAATTGATCGGTAACTATTTGTGGGAGAAGAGAAAGTGTTGAGGGGTAAAATGTCTGTGAGCCGGGGACCAGCAGGTGGTGTGATAATTAAGGTGCTGGACACTCCCACATGGCCGACCTGGTTCGAGTACTAGACCTGGTTACTTGCTTTCTCACTTTCCCTCTCTCTCTTTCTCTTTGTGTATCTCTCTCTGGTCAAATTAAAATAAATGAATGAAAAAATAAAATTAAATGAATAATTATTTTTTTAAAAAGTCTATGAGCCAAGATGAAAGACAAAGAAACAAACAACAACAAAATGCATGATATAACCCATGATGATGTACAAGTTCAAATAGTAGTTTATATATTTATGACAGTTATGATCAACCAAATTGGTACAAGTAACAAATTCTAGAAATCACAGTAGATGAGCAAAAGGCACTCATATTTGGAGGATTGTGTAAGACAACTTATCTTTATGATGCTTTTCTAAATTGTGATGAAATTATTTAAAAATCCACTATGTAATAACTTTGAACACTGAAAGGGATAAAGACACATATTTTAAAATTCTTCTAAGAAACAAGGTTTCAGAACAGTAATAGTATCTCAAAACACAGTATTTTTTATTGATTTTTGTTCTTTATAGAGATTTTTACTATAGGGTGCGTGCGCTCACTGTAGAGACAAGAGAGGCAAAGAGACAGAAAGTGACAAATCACCCCTCAGGGGGGATGGTCACACTGCGATCCCTTCTCCTCCATTCTCCTCTCTGTATTTTTGGCACGCGTGCACACACACACCCTGAGTGAGTTTTAAGCCACCAGGTCCAGGACTCAAACCATGGTCAACTATGTGAGAATCCAGCAACATAACCATTATGCCATCTGCTGGTCCCCCAAATAGTATTTTTTTTAACATTTTCTTTATCTAAATAATTTTTTAAGTTTATATACATATTTTGAGAAAGAGAGAGAAGCAGTTACCCTTGACAGCATCTCACCACATCATGATCTCCCACCCAGCCTCCCAGCCGGCTAGGACCACAGGCAAGGCTATGGCACATCCAGCATATTCAGGTCGTTGTGGAATCTGAGCCTGGGGCATTCTATATGGCTCTAATCACATAAGTAGTGCTGTACCACCTGCATCACTGTGACATAGTCTAAATTAATTTCCTTTTTAATGTATGATAACAATACCACACCTCAACATGAATTTTTGATAGCACTCAAGAAGTTGAGGAAAATAGTGGTATATAAAAATTAGATGAGCTGGCCCCATAGTACATGGTCACATGCGTGACCATGGTTTAAATCCTGGCCCCACTAGCTTAAGACATACCAGACACATATATGTGACCAATATTCTGACCAGATGGAGAAATGAGGGGGGGGTATTTTCATGTGTCCATGCTCAATTAGAGAGGGCTTCCTCTCTGTCTCCTTCTCTCTCTCTCTCTTTCTCTCTATCTCTCTCTCTCTCTCGCTAATGCACATACCTCATGACCAAGAAATAAATAAATAAATAAATAAGAGAAAGAAAGAAGAAAGAAGAAAAGAAAGAAAGAGAGAGAAAGAAAAAGGAAGGAAGGAAGCAAGGAAGGAAAGGAAAGAAAGGAGGGGTGGGGAGGGAGGGAAGAAGGAAGGAAGGAAGAATGAGTGAGCAAGTGGGCAAGGGGCCAGATGGGAGCCTGATGGTAAAACATGAAGCTCTGTAAGGCACTTTCACACAGAAAGGTTACCAGTTCAAGTCCTAAGGCCTCTCTGAGTATAACAGCCACATGCTTCCCCATGATACAGGGTTAATTGAAGGCTGGGAGTAGATTTTGACATCAGGACCCTGTTAGGGGTGGTGTCTTTCTCTGTCTCTCACTCATAGAACAAAAAACAACTTTAAAAAAAAATAAATAATACAAACTATCTATCCCAGTCATATTATGTTAACTGCATATTCAGCTACAGCACTGAAACACAGTCATCTAAGAGAAGTTTGTAATTATTCAGGTAGTTTCCAAAAATTATTGCCTTAGCTTGCATGAAATAACTTGGAATTGATATCTGAATAGTCTCTTAATCCAAATAAATTAAATGTATCTGCACTTCCTAATTTTTTTTTTCTCCCCAATGAATGGGATACAAAAGAGAGAGCTTTGGAGTCAGCAGGTGGCATGGTGGTTAAAGGCACTGGACTTCCACATGGCCCACGATGGTTCAAGTCCCAGGCCTAATGACCTAATGACTTGCTTTCTCACTTTCCCTTCCTTTCTCTCTCTCTTAGTCTCTGTCTGGTCAAAATTTAAAAATAACAATGAATACAATTTTTAAAAATAAGTAATTCTTTATTTTAAAAAAACTAAACAAAAGAGATAGCTTTTTACATTATTTTTCCCGATCCAACGACAGAGAAGAAAATTATAGACTATCCTGCCATGTATGTATGTATGTATGCATTTATTTAGTAACAAATAAAATTTGTCATTAAGCTACTGAAGATTACTATATTGTTTTTCCTACCTGGATAGTAGAGTAGCATTAAAATTGTTCAAATAACAAATGGTATATGCTCTTCTCATTTGTTTTGATTTTACTGTATTTTCTACGAAAGCCAACAAAGTATCACTGATTTCTTGTGAAATAAAGAAATAACAAAATTTAAAGAAAGGGAAAAAATTTCATATCACTCCTTTAAAATATCTTTTTAAAGGTAAAACTGAAAACAATAAGCTAAAATGAGATTTAGGTATACCAAACCAATTTTTCCCTCATAATAATCCTATCTACAACTGCCTTAGGGGAAGTCCAGTGGTTAAAAAGTCCTATCTAGTTCTATAGAAACTTAAGCCTGCCCTAGGACATTCTAAGACTCAGAGTCTCTGTGAATAGCCTCGCGTGTGGCTCTGCAAATCGACAGCGGTGAGGACGGGTTTCCGTCATCTCTGCCCACACCACACTGAGCCCCCACTGCAGCTCCATCTATTGAAATAACCCAGTGAATACTGGCCTATGCCCTCTCTTTAAAACTGCACTTTGAATATTAAAGAAAGCTCTGCATTCTGTGGTGAAATTACTGCATACAAAAGCTGCCACTGAGAAGAGAACAAAACTATTATATTATAAAGCGGTTTCTTATTTCCATATTTCCATTGTGTGTCCTTTTTTCCCCAGGCTTGCCCCTGAGTTCCTGCCACAAAGCTCCCAATTAGCTGAAAGGAAGTCCTGTCTAGACCAGATAACATCGGGTTTTCTTGTCTAAAAGATAACACTTCTTTTTAGCTCTTACTAATGTTGCAGACATACTCGCCTGAATTCCAACTAGAACACTAAGGGTTTTATATTCCTATTCCTGAGATCATGATCAAGGAAAGCAGACTCAAGTGAACTAGGGTTACAACAAATGGCTACTTTTATTTTTCAGAATCAAGACACTTTTACTTGGAAAACTGATTCCAAAATTGCTTTCAAGTTAACTAGATGGCATGTATTGAGTTCATCTAGAATCTACCCTCAAGTACCAGCACACTAAAGAGGAAATAATGATAGCTAGATAGATCAAGAGATTTTTCCAACGATCCTATATCTTTTATCTTAATATATAACAGTACTGATGTTTTTCAGATAAATGAAGCAAATTAATAGTTACAGAAGAGCTTTTTCTAGTGTAATAGTTTATTTTCTACATGTTAATCATTTTCGTAGGTAGCAACTAATGACTTAAGATTTCATGTAGCAATTAAAAACAAAAAAGAAATTAAAATCGATGAAAGCCTTCCATAAAGTACTTGTATTGTAAGAGCCTGAAGGATTGCTATTGTTGAGAAAGACAATACATGTGTCAAGACAATACATGGGGGCGCAGTGGTAACATCATGCTCCACAAGGCTGACCTACATGGGAAGGTTCCAGGTTCATATCATGGATCTCCCTGAACATGCTGGGTACACACATGCCCAGGATCCAGGGTTGGCTAGGGCTGAGGGTGAATCATGGCTTAGGGACCTTGTTGGAGGTGCCACTTTCTCTTTCTCTTCCTCTTTCTCAGAGGAAAAGAATGAGCTTTTTTATAGAAAGCGTGTGAATATGAAAGATTAAGTAAAATTTCTATAAGCCCAGAATTGTGTAAATTAAAATTCAACTATGTGATACACACAAATCTTCACACCACTAGGGCAAATGTGTTTGTTTAAAATATTAGAAAAGCATATGTTTCCCCATTTGTCATTTAAAGGGGAGAAACAAACTTCAGTGTGCAAAAACAGTTACATGTATGTGTGTGTGTAAAATCCCTACAAAAGCATGCATTCTATTTGTATTTCCTATTAATATTTTAAATAAAGCTCTTTTATGAACACGTTTTTCTTCCTGTGAAATGTAAGTAAATTTCAGACTGAAAAAATATATATTAGGTGATGTCTTATGCAAGGAAAGTGTTTTTAGTATATGTAATTAAAAATTGGGGGGCCAGCCAGGGGCATGGTAGTTAAGGTGGCTGGATCCCATGGCTGACTGAGTGGTACAAGTCTTGGACCAGGAAGCTTGAAAAACGCGCCAAATGTGAGTATGTGTGCATGCCCAAAATCTTGAGAGGAGAATGGAGCATAGCCATTCCCTCTGGCAGCTGTTTTCTCACTTCCTCTGGGCCTCTGTCTCTGTTTCTCTCTGTTGAATGGACACATGCTATAGCAAAAAAAAAGAAAAAAAAATTAGGTACGCTTAGGGTTAAATTACTTGCTTTCGTTCTGAGAAAAAGCCATTCACTGGCCTATGGATTAGAGCTCCTGGTGAACCTGCTCATCATCAGTGCTGCTGGTGTAGCTGCCCCGCTCCACTGGGCGTGCAGATGCCTTGGCACCATTCTCCAAGTTGTGAAATTCAAGTCTTCATATCCAATACTTTCTTTGCATTATGGCTAATACCTATTGCCTAATACCGATTGAGTTATACCAGGGCTCAGCACTTCCACCAGGATGCCACACCATGCTTCTTATGACTGAGTTCACTGCCTCCTTCTTTCCTTGCATCTTAAAACCTTCCTGAACAAATGATTGAATTGACTTTTATAAGAACATATTTTTCCTTTCCAGATTATTTACAAAACTATCAACTCCTCTGCCTAAATATTTTCAGATTGTTCCTTATCCATTCTAACTTTTATTTCTTAGTACTCATTAAAACTCACAATATAAAATATATACAATATAAAATATAGTTCACAGTCTTTATCTTATGAAATAAGAATTGAATCTACCATATATTTTGTTTTTGATATTCCCAGTGCAGGTTAAAAATTAACTACTGGGAAAACTTGCAGTAAATGAAAGTCTGTTTAGGTCCAGCATGGTGACAAAGGTCGTGAGGCACTGCTGTGCAATGCTGGGCTGTATGAGAGACCTGGATTTGGTGCCTGAGTAGCCCTCAGCAAGCTGGGCAAGGGCACCCGTGACCCTGGCTGACTGGGAGTCTGAGAAAAGGACTGAGGCATGGCAAGGCTCTGCCAGGAGCAAGGGTACCTGTGTCTTTCCCTCCCTCTCCTCCTTGCCTTCCTCTCTCACACATGAAATAAATAAACTTAAAAATGTTTAAAGTCTGTTAGATACATTTAACAAGTATATCTGATGCTTATTTGACCTGGAAGTCTTTGGTATACACTTTGAAAAAGAAGGTTTTTTTCGTTTGTTTGTTTGTTTGTTTGCTATAGGGTGTGTGCGCTCACCAGTAAGACAGACAGAGATAGAGAGACAGAAAGTGAGGAATCACCCCCTGGGGGGATGGCCTCACCGCAATCCCTTCTCCTCCATTCTCCTCTCGGGATCTTGGGCACACATGCACACGCACCCAGCGTGAGTTTAAGCCACCAGGTCTGGGAACCACAGTTGGCTACATGGGAGTCCAGTGACATAGCCATTACGCCAACTACTGGTCCCAAGAAGGTTCTTTTTAAATTCAATTTAGCTTCATGGATTCAGCAGTTTTCCTTGCTTGGAATAGAGAAGGCAGAAACTAAACAAATCTTATTTAAAAGGAACAAATTAAATACATCATGGGCCAGCAGGTGGCATGGTAGTTAAGGTGCTAGATTCTCACATGGTCAACCACAGCTCAAGTCCCAGCCCTGGCGGCTTTAAAAATCACACCAGTTAGCGTGCATGCATGCCCAAAACCCCAAAAGGAGAATGGAAAAGGAATGGCAGCATGGCCATCCCCATGGGGGATGATTTCCCACTATCCCTCACTCAGTCCCTCTCTCTCAAGCAAACACACGTACCCTATGTCAAAAACCTAAAATAAAATAAAATAAAATAAGCACATCACATCAACACATATTTGGGCACACACCTTTGTTATTTTTCTCTGCACTATTATTTCCAAATTCTTTTTATAAATTCTTTTTATAAATTCACTACAAAACAAGTCAAGTGTTCAAACTTAAACGATAATTTCCAAATCCACTCCCTTCCCCAGATACCTCCAGATAATATCTGATCTAACGAGATACATCTGAATCTTGGATCTATCTCCTTGGCTTGCAATAGGGGTGTGATCCCCCACTCACGCATGTCTTCCTGAGAGCAAATGCCAGTGGGTAGAGTTAAGCACTGTGTGTCACTGTGCGTGACCCACCTGCAGCAGATGAGGGGCCAAATACAGAGGCATGAAAGAGCAGATAGAGCAACTAGTTGGAACCTTTTTGATACTAATGAAAAACAAAGTCATGGTAACTTTGATCCAAATAAAGCAAAATAGTTTCAATACTTCATCAGAATGGGAACATCATTGAGGAGATAAATTTGGGACTGGCCCCAAAGCCGTGTGAGTGAAGGAACTGGATTCCACATGGCCAAACGTAGTTTGAATCTTGTCTCCAGTTGATTGAAAAACACACCAGGTATATGCATGTGTGCACGCCCCAAATCCTGACAGAATGGAGACTCTTTGGAGGGCAGTTTCTCCCTTTTACTCTCTGTCCCTCTGTCTTTCTCTGGCCAGTGTACACGACCTCTGGAAATTAAAAATGACGGGGGATCGGGACAATCAATTAGTGTAATGTCTATGTCGCTGGACTCCCTTGTATTAGACTGCAGTTCGAGTCCTGGACCCAGTGGCTTAAACTCACGCTGGGCGCATGTGCGTGTGTGCCCAAGATCCCGAGAGGAGAATGGAGGAGAAGGGATTGCGGCATGACCATCCCCCCCTGCAGATCTCTATTCTCTTAATATTCTCAATGTAAATAATGGTGGCTGTCCCTCTTATGTTTTAATTCCTGTAGGTGATGTAGTGGTTAAGGGGTCCTGCAGGTGGTGTATTGTTAAGGTGCTAAACTTCTATGTAGTCGGCCGTGGTTTGAGTCCCAGACACAGACGATTGAAACTCAGGCTGGGTTCGTGTGTGTGCAGCCCAAAATCTCAAGAGGAGAATGGAAGAGAAGGGATTGCAGCATGGCCATACTCTCCCTCATGGGGTGATTTCTCACTTTCTGTCTCTCTATCTCGCTCTTTCTGGTGATTACACGTGCCCTATAAAAACCCCCCAAAAAAAAAAAAAAAAAAAGGAAGGAAATTTTCCTAAATTTAAATATTTTTTAATTTCAAGTACTGTCTTTATTAGATCACAATAAAAAGAAAATTTTTAATTTTCAATTTAAATGCATATATATGATTTTTAAAAATCAAGCATTATAAAAGGATCATAAATGGCAATAATCTTGAACCCCACCTCTACCCCACCCACCCCCATACACCACTTCCTATTTCTGTTTCTGTTTTTATTTCTGTTCTAAAAATAAAGTAAACAAAATCATGTTTGTAGCACAATTTCTTGTCTTTTTAAATTTACTTCTGTCCTAAGAAATGTAATTTTCATTTCTGATTTGTGTTTTAGTTTATTAGTTGCATTTGTATCTGTTAATAGTTTACTTATATATTTAGCATTTTGTTTACTTTAAACATTAATAATATATGTTCTTGGCTGTTACCATTTTTTCACATCTTCCATATTTTGCCTATAGGTTTATTTTAATGACCGGAAACAAACTGACTGTTATTTTCTTTAGTAGGGATTTTGCTTATTGGTAAGCACAGGTATCCTTAATCAGTCCTAAGCTCTGCCTGCTACATAGGGACAAGACATCTCAAACCACATTCCCCTGGTGTTTCCTTGCCAAGGCATGCAGGAGCTTTCCTTGTCATTTCTATGGAAGTTGCTCCAAGGACCAGGTATCGGCCATACTGTTGTACCCAATTTCCTGAATCGCTCGTGGAGCTATCCACAATGGTGACCCTAGCACTGTATTTTGCCTTGCCATGGTATCTGTAAGTTGACCTCTACCCTAAAACCTTCAAGTTTTGCATGTCTCTCTCTATTTAGGAATATATTTTCAGCCTTGATAGCTTGGTGTATTTTTCCTCATAAAATGAAGTTGCTCTGATCCCTTAATTGATTATAATATCATGGCTAGAAGGTTTGAATCGATTGAAGAGTCACCCAATGTGATTCACTTGGGGAAATACTGAAAGTCCTAAGGGAGAGAGAAGCCATTCCTTCTCTGGCAGAGGTGCGACTGGCACACCCGGACTGCATGAACATGCATCCCCCTGCCATGCCCTGTCTGGGAGCCCGCAGAGTGCCTTGTGACTTCCGGAATGATTTCCTGCAGCTTCCAAGACGCGAGGCCCACCCCACTTACAAAGGTGAGACCAAAGATCTTTCATAACTGGTGTTGCCTCATTTTCACCCTCCAGCCCTTCTGAGGATTATATAAACCCCTAATCCCTGGTCTTTCCATCTGAACTTTCCAGTGGTTTTTCCATACTGAAACTCATGGGTATGTGTTTGTATGTGTTTATGTATATCTCACTCACGGAAGAGACCGGGAATATGTTAGAAGTATGCTTCTTCTTCATGGGTCTGATGGCATTATGTTCTGTGCTCTGCAAAACGACACCTCTTCTTCTTGCATATCGTTCCACATCATATCCCATTTACGGTCACTTCATTAAAGCCACAGATTTGATTTTTTTTTTCTTTTTTTGGAGAGTTTTCTCAAGCCACAGATTCAATTTTTTTTTTCTTTTTTTGGAGAGATTTTTTTGCTATAGGGCGCGTGCACTCGCCAGACAGACAGAGAGAGACAGAGAAACAGAAAGCCAGAAGTCACCCCACAGGGGGGATGGCCACACCTCAATCCTTTCTCCTCCATTCTCCTCTCGGGATCTTGGGCACGTATGCACACGCGCCCGGCGTGAGTTTAACCCACCAGGTCCGGGACACAAACCGCGGTCAACTACATGGGAGTCCAGCAACATAGCCATTATGCTAACTGCTGGTCCCCAGAGGTTTGATTTTTAAGGAGTTAAACTTTTTGTCTTCTTGTTGAGGAAAAATAACATAACTTACTAAGTAACTCACTGTGTCATTAATATGATCCAGATTCGTAATCGTATCCATTTTCATTTTCTTCATTAAAACAATCCAACTGATTCTTTGGAAGCATAGCCTTCCAGGGTGTCTAATACAATCGTCATTTTAGAATTAACTCAAACCAAACTCCTAAATTAGTGCCATTGTTTATTGTACCCTTTGAATTTATCATCTTTTTTGTTTCTTCCTTTTCTTTGTTTTTTTCTTGGCATATATCTTCAAAGAAGTTTTTCTGAATAAAGATACATGAAAACTGTGCTTTTTTAAGTATCTGTATTCTGAGACATTTTTCTTGGCTTTCGCACTTGATTTAAAGTCTGGCTGAATTGGGACCAGCAGTTGGCATAATGGCTATGTTGTTGGACTCCCGTGTAGTCGACTGCGGTTCAAGTCCCAGACCTGGTGGCTTAAACTCACGCTGGGCACGAGTGCATGTGCACCTAAGATCCCAAAAGGATAATAGAGAAGAAGGGACTGTGGTGTGGCCATCCCCCCGGGGGGTAATTTCTCGCTTTCTATCTCTCTGTCTCTTTCTGCCTTTCTGGCAAGCGCATGTGCCCTATGGTAAAAACCTTTCAAAAAATAAATAAATAAAAAGTCTGGCTGAGCCTAAAATTTCAGTTTCAAACCATTTTTTCTCAGATATTAGAAAGCATTGATCTGTTCTCTTCTGGTGTTCAGGGTTCCTGTATTGTACTAATCCTTCTAATACGTAGGGAGCAGTTTTCTCCCTATCTAAAAGTATGTCAGACCTGCTCTTTGTCCTTAGTTTAAAAAAAAAAAAGTGTCACAAACATGAAGCCAGGTGCCTCTCTTCACTTTCTCTGGCCAGCTCTTCTCTGAGGCCTCAGTTCTCTCTTTAGCTGTGAGAAAGCCATTTCTCATATGTCTTTCAAAATTTTCCACCCTACATTTTCTTTGTTCCGCATTTCTGAACCACCTATGTTGTAACCCATAGACTGATATTTCTCTGTTTTTCTTTTTCTTTCAAGTTTATTTTATGTTCTAGGCAATTTCTTTGTATGAGCTTTAAAGTTCTCTGGGAGATTTTTAGTAAAGGCACGTTTAGTCTAAAAGTTTGCACTTGGTCTTTAACTCATCATGGGTATTTCACTTTTTTGGGGGGAGGGGAGCTACATTAGCTTCAGTTTACTAACTTATCTCTATTTCTATTAAAATGTATTTTTTTTTTTATTTTGCCAGAGGGCCCGTGCACTTGCCAGAGACATCCTTCAATGGGATGCACTCATCCCGCAATAAGTTTCCCTCCATTTCTTCATCCCGTCAAGATTTTGAGCACACATGCACATGTGTCTGGTATGTTTTCCAGTCTGCTGAGGCCAAGATTTGAACTGTCATCAGTTATGTGGGATTCAGCCCCCCTGACAGCTAGGCTAAAGGGTCAGTCCTAGAATTTATTCTGTTTATTTTTCTTGCTTTTTCTCTTTCACATTGGTTTTCTACCTATACTTTGAATGTTTTCCAAATCTGGGAATGAAGACCTGGGATGTATTGTCCAAATAGCTGGTAAATGTCCCCTATTTAGGAGCGCTGACTTCCTTCACTTGGTAATGCAAATACGCTCATTTATATTTTACTTCTAGTTCTTTGATGTATGTACAGACTTGTGCTTATAAACGGCTGACTATCTGAGTCCTCAGGGAGGAAACCTATAAGTAAGGGTAGCCTCCAGTTGCCAGAATTGAGGGCAGAGGTGACCATTCTAGGAATCTTATATTCGAACTGGAAAAGTTGCACATGATGACAAGAGACAAAGAAAGCAGGAAGAGGGACCAGCAGTTAGCGTAATGGCTATGTCGCTGGACTCCCACGTAGTCGACCGCGGTTCGCGTCCCGGACCCAGTGGCTTAAAACTCATGCCAGGCGCATGTGCATGCGTGCCCAAGATCCCGAGAGGAGAACGGAGGAGAAGGGATTGCAGTGTGGCCATCCCCCCCTGGGGCGTGATTTCTCACTTTCTGTCTCTCTATCTCTCTCTGTCTGGCAAGCACACGCACCCTATAGCAAAAACCTCTCCAAAAAAATAAAATAATAAAATAAAATAAGGCCGGAAGCAGACAGTGGTGGATGGAAAAATGGAAATCAACATGGTAAGAATTCCTGGAGAGGCTTGGATTAGAAAGAAATCTACAGAAAAAGAGCCCCAGTTAATATCGGACATCCACAGTAAATGGGAATGAGAAAAAAAAAAAAAAAGGAAAGTACTACCCCAAATGAATAAAATACACTGAAATGTTCAGCCATTTTAAACACTCCATGACTAGTAATGGAGTATCTCTCTATGCTTAGCCCTGTTCAATTATCATGTGTTCTTTTTAAGTTGGTTGTTTCATTGTCTGCAGGTTAGTAATTTTTCATGGTCGTGCCTTCATCTATTTAAATAGAGACTTTTTTCTTCCTGCCTCTCAGAAGATGACAGCACAGGTAAGTAAAATCTAAACATGTCCTTACCTGCTGACATGACCCTGGCACAGGGGAGAGGCAGTCTCTTGGCACAGTTAATATTTACATCACCACAGCCTTACAAAGCTGAACTCTATGAAAAAGTTTTGCAAATCAGAGCCAGCCCAAGGACTGCTCCTGATTTTAATCACGTTGGGAGTACTTCCATTTCCATGCATTATTTACATGGTATTGTTTGGAATTGTTGTAACGGCGTATAAACTCATTACTTGATTTTTGTAAGCTTTTACATATGTGGGAGGTCTCCATATTATATTTTCCTTCTAAATGTATGTCCCTATTGTTTAACTTACACTTTAGTCCCTGGGAAGCCTGACATTTTTCTTTTTTAATATTTTTCCTAAGTCAAGGTTTCATAAAGTGTGGTCTGTAAGTCAAACACAGCCAGGGATGCTTGGTAATCAAGGAGTTTTCTGGGCGTTACTCCAAACTCGAGTTATTACAAATGGGCCTCCCAAGCATCTGCATTTCCGCATGCTCCCCATGGTAATATTTTGGTTTCTGAATCTTTGTGCATAGTTAAGTACCGCGGGAGATGCAAAAGCAATGCCTTGAGGAACCCGTGTGCTACGTGAAGAGAAACCAAGAGGAAGAGTGTGCAACACTGTCTTGTCCTTGCAGAGGAAGCATGAGTGAGGGCTGCACACCTTGCGGACAGACTGCCCGTCGGGAGTGTAGTCACCAGCATGAAGCATAAGCTTAAAGAAGCCCATGGGGATTAAGGTAGTGCTTTGTCAAGATTTTGTCAAGAAGAAGCCCAGAGAAAAGGGAGAAAAAGTGTCGGTCAGCAGTAACACTGGAGAGTTTTAAAAAATTATTTATCTATTTAGACAGGATCTCACCAAGCTGTGATCCCCCTGCCTCAGTCACTCAAGTCACGGAGATGAAAGGCACATGCCAATGCACCCAGCTTTTAGGTCATACAGGAACCAGACACGGGCTTCACATGTGGTCACAGCCTGAAGAGCATAGAACCTTTTTTTTTTGAAGAGGTTTTTGCTATAGGGCGCGTGCGCTCGCCAGACAGAGAGAGACAGAGAGACAGAAAGCGAGAAATCACCACCTAGGCGGGATGGCCACACTGCAATCCCTTCTCTTCCATTCTCCTCTCGGGATTTTGGGCACGCACGCACACATGCCTGGCGTGAGTTTTAAGCCACTAGGTTCGGGACGCAGACCACAGTCGACTACCTGAAAGTCCAGCAACATAGCCATTACACTAACTGCTGGTCCTGAGCATAGAATCTTAGCAGTGCCTACAATCATACCCGGGTTCAGCAATTAAGTAGGAAACTATTGTTTCATTTTACAATATGGCTTTAGTGGAAAAAAAGTTTGTGGAAACCCAGGTCCTATAGTTGTAGCAGCTAAACAAACTGTATTCCACATGGTCAATCAGGAATTGAGTCCCATCCTGTGCCTTAAAGACCAAGCACACACATGTGCCCAGGATCCTGACTAGATGAAGAACTGGGAGAAAAAAGATTGTGGCTCGACCATGCCTTTCGGGGACTGGAAGGGTGATATCTCTCTCTCTCTCTCATTCATGTACCCTCTGGCATAATAAAAGAAAAAGATAAATTAAATCAATGAAGCTCATAGAAAACTCATATTATGAAAAAACTACGCATGCGTTTAAAAAATATTAGCACCAAAATAAACTTGTTCTTAAATCCACCTTCCCCACAAACTTTTTGAAGTCCCCTTGAATGTTCTGAAAAAAAAACAATTAAAAAGAAAAAGACGGCATCAATTTTCCCAGCTTGCCAGGTAGATTACCATCTCACTAGCATTATCTATTATAGGAGGGGCCTGGGTAGCTCAAGACTACAAATGTATATTTATAAGGAGAATTAATTAGCCACACGCAAGAGTGAGAAAATACTCCAGAGGAGAGTAAACATTTGCATTTTTTGTTGATACGGGAATGTTGTCCTTCATTAAGGAGATGAAAAGAGGAAAAAAAGAGCGTCTGACTGTGGCGACGTAAACATACATAAAGAGCGCACAGCGCCACCTTCCCAGCCAAGCGTATAGTCTATCTCATCACCCCTCGCCCCATGCTGCAAAACGGTGTCAACAAAAGCGGCAGGTAATTTTAAGGTTGAATCTAATAGAAGCATAACTGGACATCTTGATATCCCAACAATGGCTTTATACATAAGTTCTTTTGAAAGCAGTGAACTCCCTAGCTAATGGGTATGGAATCTGATGAAACAAACATATTTCTAAATTTTAATAAAGTTACGAGTATGTTGTCTGCATACAGTCATAAACATTATAGATGGGGGAAGGCAGAAATTGCCCACATGGAGAAAGAGGAAGCTGGATATCAAAAAGGGAAGCAGCTTGGAAAGAATAAAAAGGGAGGGAGAAGAGGTAGTGGAGTAGAGGAAGTGGCTGCGCCTGCCCCCAAACCCACAACTAAGAGACAAAGTAAATATCCCTCCAGCCTAGGTGTACATGTGTGAAGGTACAGATTCTGGAAAGTGCAGCCACTTCCATGCTTTCTCCCACAGCATCTGAAACAGCTGTTTTTGCCCTTTTGGTTTCCCATCTGAGAAGAAGAATGCCATGAAAATGTCCACTGTTCTGGGACCAGCAGTTAGCATAATGGCTATGTCGCTGGACTCCCATGTAGTCAACCACGGTTCGAGTCCCGGACCCAGTGGCTTAAAACTCTTGCCGGGCGCATGTGTGTGTGTCCAAGATCCCAAGAGGAGAATGGAGGAGAAGGGATTGCGGCATGGCCATCCTCCCTGGGAGGTGATTTCTCGCTTTCTGTCTCTCTGTCTCTGTCAGTCTGGCGAGTGCACTGCCCTATGGCAAAAAACTTCTCCAAAAAGAAAAAAAAGAAAAAAAAAATGTCTACTGTTTTGACAATGTCTTCTGGCTCAGATAAATTATGGAAGAGCTCCAGTGTATACTATTTAAGGTATTCTTTGTCATTACCCCATTTTATTGTTGTCAGAAGCAAAGCAACAGCACTGAGGCCTTGCGCATACAGTTGGGGTACTTAGTCCAGTCTCATCTCAATGGTACTCAAAGTCGAGAAGCAACAGAAATTAACATGAGGACTAGAAAGATATAAAAGTCCTGTGGCTCCTACACTGAGGAGTCATTTCCCATTTGGTCTCTTTATCTTAAGTTTTACTTCATTTTAAAAAATGAATTAGCACGGGACCAGCAGTTAGCATAATGGCTATGTCGCTGGACTCCCACGTAGTCAACTGTGGTTCAAGTCCTGGACCCAGTAGCTTAAACTCATGCCGGGCACTTGTGTGTGCGTGCCCAAGATCCCGAGAGAATAGAGAAGAAGGGATTGCAGTGTGGCCATCCCCCCTGGGGGGTGATTTCTCACTTTCTATCTCTCTGTCTCTCTCTGTCTGTCTGGCGAGCGCACGCGCCCTATAGCAAAAACCTCTCCAAAAAAAAAAGAATTAGCATGAATTTACAATACTTTAATCCAGTGAGAACTTTATTATAGTCGTTTTACTTCTCAGGTAGAGACCATTCTCTTTGTCCTTTTATCATTTTTGCTTAGAGAGAAACCAACTCACTCTGCACTCTTCGAGAAATATAAGACACATTACTCCTGAGACGAGACAAGAAGAAATGAGTTCTTTAGTTTTAGTTCCTATTTTTAAAATGATAAAGGATTTTTGTCAGTGGGCAGAAACAAACAAAAGTTTCACTAGGGAAAAATTATCCCACAGCCAATCCTGTGTTGCTGTCTTCTTCTATCAATCCAGATCATTGTCTCCACTGGACAGTGTTCACAAACTAATAGCAATAGTAGTACTCTTGCCTTCAAGGTGTTCATTTGGTTGAGCTTTAATGATGCAGAAAAATACATCCCATCTAGTAAGAGTGAAATGGTTGCAAAGAATACCAAGAGAACTACAAAGTTCTTTATAAGTCAACATGTCTAGACTGTTGAAGGCACCCTGTACTGAGTGGTACTATTTAAATAAAAGAGAAATTAAATTCTTTGTTTCAAGCATTTACAATCATAACCCATAGCTTATATCCTGAGAAATGCTGATCATTTCTGATGCTTAAAAAGTAAACTACACATCTGGAGGTGATACACTGGTAATGCAATGTAACCCACATGGGAGGTCCTCGGTTTGCATCGTAGGCCTCTTTGTACATGCAGAGCATGTGCCTGTGATTCAGGTTGGCTGAGACGGAGGGAGGATCAGGATCATGGTGTGAAGACTCCATCAAGGAGGCCTCTCCCTTTCTCTCTTTCATGGAAGTAAACTTTAAAAAATAAGGTTTAAGTAAACTCAGTTAAAAAGACAGCAGAAGACTTTACCATCTTAACTTATACCTAAAAGTGTTAATACTATGATTTAATATGTAAAGGTACCTATTAATTATAGTACGTTTAAGAAAATATTTTCATTCTATGGAAGAAGTTTTTTGCTTCTCTCATACCACTGGATAGTTTTTTCTAGTTTCTTTTTGTTTTGTTTGTTTGTTTGTTTTCATTCTAAGTTCTGGGAATACCAAACACAAAGCATCTGGAAAGTAATGTCAAAATACAAAAATAAAAATTATTAAAATTGAGATTTGTAAATGAATTCATGGGCTTTCTAGAAAAATTAAAATAACCTCCAAACCCTTTTCTTCTTCATATATCCACTTCCATGACAGTGTCAATTTTCTCTTTTTTTTGGAGCGGTTTTTGGCTATAGGGCACGTGCGCTCGCCAGCCAGACAGAGAGAGACATAGAGACAGAAAGCGAGAAATCACCCCCCAGGGGGGATGGTCATGCTGCAGTCCCTTCTCCTCCATTCTCCTCTTGGGATCTTGGGCACGCACACACACGCGCCCGGCGTGAGTTTTAAGCCACCGGGTCCGGGACGCGAACCGCAGTCGACTACGTGGGAGTCCAGCGACATAGCCATTATGCTAACTGCTGGTTCCCTATTTTCTCTTTCTTATAGTTACAGAATTTATTGGAGAAATGGTTGAGTTGTTTCCCTATAATGTTTCTTTTTACTAAGAGTTAAATGAGCTATGCCAGTTCGATAGAACAAGGCCTGTAGGGGGAAAAAAATAAAAGATCAGATTTGGAATAAAAGATATCAAATAAGGAAAGGGCAAATAAACACATATTCAGGACTACAACAAAGGGTGTGGAATAAAGATGAAAAAGAGCTGGGTAACATGAATTCACTGGAAGGAGTTTCTGTGATGTTGTCAGTTGTGTGCAAAAGTGAGAGTCAAAGGGTAAAACCATGCCAGGAAAGAATATTCAGAAGAAACCCAGCCTCTATGGCACCATCAGGAAAATACTAGACCACAGAGCTGGAAGCCACAAGACAGCCACTGTTTGTGTCCCTGGTCTAGTTGGCCTGAAAACATGTCAGGCTGGTGTATGTGTACCTAGGATCTCATGAGACTGGGGAACTAGAGAAAGGAGTTCATGGTCTAGCTAAGTCCTATAGACGTTGCTTCCTTCCTTCTCTCTCTCCTCCATTCTCTATCTGTGTTGTGCATGCACCCTCTCTCTCTTTTTTTTTATTTTAACTTTTTTTATTTTTTTGCTATAGGGCGCATGCACTCACCAAAAAGACAGAGAGAAATAGAGAGATAGAAAGCAAAAAATCATCCCCCAGGGGGATGGCCATGCCACAATCCCTTCTCCTCCATTCTCTTCTCGGGGTCTTGGGTATGCACACACACGCGCCCGGCGTGAGTTTAAACCACCAGGTCCAGAACTCGAACCGTGGTCAGCTACATGGGAGTTCAGCGACATAGCCATTACACTAACTGCTGGTCCCACCCTCTCTTTCATGAATAATAAAATATATATACTTGAAAAAAGATTCAGAAATAAGATTTCCAACTAGTCTGGAGTATCAAAATGCTATAAGCAACAAAGTTAATATAAGCATTAATTGTTCAAGGTCTTTACAGAGCAGGTTAGGAAAATCATATTACCTACTTATAAAAGAAGTTCTGGAGTTTGTACATTTGGGCAGCCCAATACAAACACCAGATGTGGACAACCTCATTTGAGGCTGGCAAACTGGTCAATAGATGTGGAGGACTACTTCCTTTTCTGAACCATTCAGTACCTTCTTCCTCTTTCAGCTCTTTAGCCCCATAAGGGTTTGACTTAATATGCTTAACTCTGGGCAGGTGTCTGAGCTCTCACTAGCAGACTTCATTCTAGGGACGAAGAACAACTTCCATTTCTAGACCATTGGCCTTTACGGCACACAAGCGATGGTATCTGTTTGGTGTTAGCGATATTCCTTAAAATGCTAACAGGGAAAATTAGATTTCACTTGTAAAACATCTTTAAAATGAAAAGGAAAATGTTTGATATCCAACAGATGTCCAGTGACTGAGCTTTGATTGAATCCAGTTGAAAGGTTTGAAAAACTAAGGGAAAAAATTAATAACAGCATAAATATGTGTATTGCACCAACTTCTTGATAATTTTATTCTGATTGGATCATGATATAAGTACTATATCCATAGTGCATCTTATCCAGAGTATAACCAAAAAAAAGGGAATGCTTTTTTGTGTTTACAAACAGGGTTTAAAGTGTAAGGAAATGTAAGGAAATAAAATATATGACAAGAGTTCAAAAATTGATATAGTCTTTTATAAAACTGATTTGACCACAACATATCATAATTACTAAGTTAAAGAATGATAATTAAAGAATTATAATACATTTATTTATTTATAGAGAGAGGGGTTTTGGCTTTTTTTGTTTTATTTGTTTGTTTTTTACTATAGGGCATGCACATTCACTGGAAAGACAGACAGAAAGCAAAGATTCCCCCCCCACACCCCGGGAGAGAATGGCCATACTACAATCCCTTCTCCTCCATTCTCCTCTCAGGATCTTGGGTACACACAAACATGTGTCCGGTGTGAGTTTTAAGCCACCAGGCCTGGGACTCGAACCCTGGTTGACTATGAAGGAGTCCAAAGACATAACTGTGATGCCATCTGCTGGTCCCAAGAAGGCTCACAGCCTGTCCTGTCTCCAGCGGCAGGCCACAGACCCAGCGGCAGGCCTCTGGCCAGCCAGTGATTCTGAGGCAGGGGACACCCTGCCCACTCACCCCACCCGCCGACCCCGGGC
>NW_006203883.1:215189-216052 GCF_000334495.1 Tupaia belangeri chinensis
CCCCAGCGGCAGGCCTCTGGCCAGTCAGCGGTTCTGAGGCAGGGACATCACTGCCCACTCACTTCACCTGCAGACCCCGGCCCAAGCGCCCACCCCCTAGACACCTCAATAGAGTACCCCTCTTGATAACACATTGGTAAAAACAACAGAAGAGAGACTTCCGGCAAACATTAATTTGCAGCAAAAGGGAAAGTCACTTATTCCTAGTCAGAGTAACCTTCCCGCAAGAGGTATTCAAAGCAAATACATCCTCCAATGGCTAGAAGTAGAAGAGCCTCAGGTATGAATAAACAAGGAAATACATCTCCATCAAAAGTACAGAGTAACTCCCCTCCATCTTTCGTGCTAATGGATGACATTACCAAAATGCCAGACAAAGAATTTCTAACATTTATGGTGAACAAATTCTTTGAGTTGGAACAGAAAAGAGACAACGAACTTCAAGAGATGAGGAAGTCATTCCAAGATATGAAAGAAGAAATGGACACTCTGAGAAAGAACCAGATGGAGCTATTAGAGATAAAGTCTGGAATAGAGTAAATCAAAAACTCCCTTGCAAGTATTAAAAGTCGATTAGACCATGCTGAAGATTGAATCTCTGATGTAGAAGATAAAACCTCTGACCTAAAAAGAACCACCAAAAAAAGACAAGGAAAATAACAAAAAAGCACGAGGATAATATACGAGAAATACTAGATTCCATAAGACGCCCAAATATCAGAATAATTGGCATCCCAGAAGGTGAAGAAACTAATAACGGCATGGAAAATCTATTCCATAAAATCCTGGAAGAAAATTTCCTGAGTCTAGAGAGGCACTCAAGCATCAAGACCCAAGAAATACAAAGGACCCCAGTTAGAATC
>NW_006203883.1:216358-230074 GCF_000334495.1 Tupaia belangeri chinensis
AAAAAAAAAAAAAAAAACCAGAGACCCTCTATCTGTTGCCTACAGGAAACCCACGTCATCGATAAAGACATACATATACTGAAAGTGAAGGGTTGGAAAAAGGTTTTCCATGCAATTGGGAACCAAAAAAGAGCTGGCGTTGTGATACTAATTTCTGACAAAATAGCCTTTAAAACAAAAACTATTAGAAGAGACAAAGAAGGACACTATATTGTAGTAAAAGGATCAATAGATCAAGAAGATATAACTCATAAATATCTACGCACCCAACACAGAAGCCCCCAAATATGTGAAGGAAAGACTGTTAGATCTAAAAGGGGAGATAGACTGCAATACACTAATTGTTGGAGATCTCTGCTGGTCCCAAGAAGAATAATACATTAAAGAATGACAATCTCCAATGTATTTATTGCTATGTAAGATTTCCTGTGTCTATGGTTTTTGGCAATGTCTAAAAACATGCTTTTTCACATTTTAAACTGCATTTCTTAAACACGTATTTCCAGAGCACTTCTTGCCAGGAACCATGATTTATTCCAGGAACATACATGTAAGCAAGGCAGACAACATCCATGCTTACCATAATGAAGTTTTCTCGATCTTTGACCCGTGTCACAGGTATTCATTGAGTGCCTGTCTGTTCTATTGAACCCTTGAAATACAGCAGTGAACAAAACAAAATAAGCTCCTTGGTATTATGGCACTTAAATTATAATGAGAAAAACATATCATTAATAAAAATAAAATATAATAAAAATTATAAATGCTATGGAGATAAATGAAGCAGGAGAATGAGACAGGGATTGGAATCCTAGATCTAGTGTGAATTGATGTAGGATATTCAGGGAAGCCCTCTTCGAAGGAAGAAAAAGAGAAAGGGACAATTAGCAAAGGAAGAATGTTCCAACCCACACCCCCAAAAGGGGTTGTTTCTGAAGGCACTAATAATAGTTCACAGGTACTGAGCCCTTGTTTATACCAGGAAGAGGTAAACCTAGTTTGCATGAATTTACATGTTTATTCTTCATGAAAACCCAATAAGGTAAATATTAAGCTCACTTTATAGAAGAGAAAACCGAGTTTCAGAGAAGTCACATTATTATTATTTTATTGTTTTTAAGGTTTTTGTGATAGGGCACATATGCTCACTGGAGAGAACCAGAAGAGTCAGAGAGAGGGAAAGTGAGAAATTATCCCCCAAGAGGGATGGGCATGGCCCAATCCCTTCTCTATCCTCCACTCAGGAGGAACCCAGCATGATTTTCAAGCTGCTGCATCTAGAACTCGAACTGTGGTCAGCCATGTGGGAGTCCAGCGCCCTAACCACCACACCAACTGCCAGCCTGGAGAAGTCACATTACTGTTCAAGGCCCACAATTTATAATATGTAGAGTCACTATTTGAACCCAAGTAGAAAAGAGAAAATTCCTCTTAAAAATAAGTAAACGAGGACCAGCAGATGGCTTGAACCATGCCAGGTGTGTGTGCGTGTGTGCCCAAAATTCTGATAGTAGAATGGAGGAGAAGGGACTGTGGGATGGCCATTCCCCTGGGGGGTGATTTCTTCCTTTCTCTCTTCTCTTTCTCTCTCTCTCTCTCTTTCTTTCTTTGTCTCTCTGGCGAGTGCACATGCTCTATAGCAAAAATATCTACCAAAAAAAAAAAAAAGTAAACAAAAAATCACAGGCTTTGATAAGTGAATAAATGCTGTGACTAAAAACATACAGGCCTGAAAATAACAAGGGAACCACTTAAGGTCAACAGGGAAGACCTCTCTGAGAAGATAATGTTTCACCTGAAAATGGTAAGATGAGGAAGAGTCATCAAAATATCCCAGAAAGTGTGAAGAGCATGTGTGTGTGTCCTACAGCCAGAAAGAGCTAGGCAAACTGCAGGAGCTTGAGGAATAGCAAGGATCCTGGAGCCCAGAGAATGAAGAGAAGTGTCATTGAGAGGTGAGGAGGGAGAAGTGGGCCAATGCTGAGACATACCTGCCAGCTACGGAGTTTGGATAGTATTTTAAGTCACTGCAAAACCATGTACTTAGAGAATTATCAGGTTTTCCTCTAAAGCATGCCACCTTTGCTTCTATGTGGAGAAACAGATTTTCATAAGCAAGTGATCAAAAACGTGTTATGGGGATTCTTATGACACTTTTTTTGTAACTGTACAACATAAAGACAGATAAGGAGCAGTAAATAGCCTCTAGGTATGTACAGATGCATATATAATATATGAATCTTATTGTCTAAAATCTACTTATAAATAAAATTGTTTTTAAAAAAACACCTCTATTTGTACTCATTTTCTTTTGTTAAGTAGGTCTCCTGCAAGAGGGATAGTCTGCCTCTGTTCTCTAGGATTTCTTTTTTTGTTTTGTTCTATTTGAAAGTTTTTTAATGTTTCTTTATTCCTTCCCTGAGTAAGAGACAGAGTCAAAGACAAAAAAACAGCACCCCCCAACAGGGCCTTATATCCACCCTTGGCCTCAGTCAACTCAGGATCCAGCCATGGTCACGCCCATATACTCAAGAGATCTCTGGACTTGAACCAGGAACCTTCCTGTGTAGAACTGCCTCTCAGAGCATCTCGTTTTCCTGCAGTGCTACCTTCTCTCCCTGCCCTACGATTTTTGAATCCTTGCTGTCACTGGATCTGCTGCATGAGGAAAGGAAAATGTGCCTTGTCCCCTGTGAACATCACCCTATAATTTTTTGACCATTTTTGTATAGCTACCTAAGGTTGTTAGAATGCCGAGCTGGGACTTGTTGCGTTGAAATACCTTTGAGCCAAACACATTAAATTTATAATTTTCTGTGAGAAGAAGCAGTTGACAGAAGAGAGTTCTGGAACTGTACAAACGAACTCCACCTCGATCTGTTTTCACAGGAATGTTCAAAGTTTTATAGTCCACTGCGGTTTTGCATTTAGGATGAAATTTGGAACTGAACTGCTTTCTGTTCAGTAAAGCAGAACTAAAATGTCACAGCTGTGAAGATTTGTGTCCTATAGAAGAGAATTGCCCTGGCACGAGCACCACCAAGTGGCCTGTGAAGATTCTACAAGCCTCCAGTTTGTGACTTGATGCAAGGTTCCGGTCCAAAGATTTGACTGGCTATTCGTGAGCAGAGTATCAGTTTTTAAGCAGAACTTTCGAGAGAGAAAGTCAGTGACTCAAAGAACCTATTTGTTAGGTTTTCCCGAAATGTAACCAAAGAATACAAGGTGCTGCTGCCTTTTGAAGTCCCGAGAGTGGCAGTAAGAAAGCTCTTGGATGCGTTCACAGTGATGTCAGGGAGAAAACCATGAAGAGTGGCAGTAAGAAAGCGTTCACAGTGATGTCAGGGAGAAAACCATGCCCCAACTTTGTCAGTATCTCTCTCTTGACTGACAGGACTGGCTCCATGGCACCCAGCACAGCTGTAGAAATATGTTCCTATCTGTTCCTGGGTGGAACCCAACTCAATTGAGCAACTTTAACCTAGAAACAGGAAGGAGAAAAATTGCCACTATTTTCAGTTTCACATTAGAATATTACTCATCCCATATATGTAAAAAAATAATAATGATAAGGGTTTGGGGCCAACAGGTAGTGTGGTAGTTAAGAAACTAGACTCCCACAGGCCGACGGTGGTTTGAGTTCCGGACCTGGCATCTTGCTGCTTCTCTCTCTCTCTGTCTGTCGCTTTTTTGTCTCTCTCTGGTGAGCACATGTGATCTATTGCAAATTTTTTAAAACGATAATAATGATAAATTGTTATTTAAGAAATAAACTTTTCATGACTTTTTACATTCTTTTTTTTTTTTTTTGAGAGGTTTTTGCTATAGGGCGCATGTGCTCACCAGAAAGACAGAGAGACAGAAAGCAAGAAAGCAAGAAATCACCCCCCAGGGTGGATGGTCATGCTGCAATCCCTTCTCCTCCATTCTCCTCTCGGGATCTTGGGCATGCACGCACACGTGCCCAGCGTGAGTTTAAGCCACCGGGTCCAGGACTCAAACTGAGGTCGACTACATGGGAGTTCACCTACATAGCCGTTACACTAACTGCTGGTCCCAGACTTTTTACATTCTTAACGACTTGTTTTTTTCAAACGCTAAACTCTGCCTTCAAGAAGGTGAGACTCATGGAACCAGCAGTTAGCGTAATGGCTATGTCGCTGGACTCCCATGTGGTCAGCCGTGGTTTGAGTTCCGGACTGGGAGGCTTAAACTCACGCCAGGTGTGTGTGCGTGTGTGCCCAAGATCCCGAGAGGAGAATGGAGAAGAAGGGATTGCAGCATGGCCATCCCTCCTGGGGGGTGATTTCTTGCTTTCTGTCTCTCTGTCTCTCTCTGTCTGTCTGATGAGCACACACGCCCCATAGCAAAAACCTGTTCAAAAAAGAAAGGTGAGACTCAAAGAGCAATCCAACAATATCATCATCCCCTTCTCTGGTTAGCACCGTGAAATACATATTGGGAAGGAAGAGAAGGATGCTGGGTGGCCTTAGGTAAAGAGAGGTGACTCCAAGGTGAGACTACAATGAGTGCCTCACCCCTAGTCCTGCCCATTCGGTTCATGCCTCACTCCCCCTGGGATGAACAAAATTAAACAATTTTAATTGATCAGAATTTAGTCAGTATTTCAGAAATTTTCATTTATTTTAGTGTCAAAAAATATTGTCTCCAAATCACTTTAGTAATAAGCAGGGATTAAGATTTCATAAGACAATTAAAAACAAATGCCATTAAAGTGGAAGGAAGCATATCCTAAGCTACTTGCATGGTATTTAAGAGTCTGAAATATTTCCATTATTAAGAGAAATGCTGGGGCCAGCAGATGGCCTAGAGGTCGTTGGATTCCCACATGGCCAAACATGGTTCAAGTCCTGGACCCCGTGGCTTGAAAATCACAATGCGCACCTGTGCGTACATGCCCAAGATCCTGAGAGGAGAATAGAAGAAGGAAGTTATGTCCCCCTGGGGGAAAATTTCTCACTTTCCTTCTCATCATATCTCTCTCTCTCTCTCTCTCTCTCTCTCTCTCTTTCGCACATTATGTCCTAAGGCAAAAAACTTCTTAAAAAAAAAAGAAAAAGGGAAATGCACATTCCTATGCCAGTATAAATAGATTTTTAAACAGACAGCGGGTAAAATTCTGTAAGGGCTAGGTGGTGATACAGCAGTCATACAATACTCTGTAAGTTGGAACCAGAGGGTAGGTACTGGGTTTGCATCCTGGAGTCTCCCTGTGCACACGGGACGTGCATGCATGACCTGGACTGGAGGAAGCTGCTGGAGGGTCACAGTGTGAGGTCCCTATTGGGAGTGCCCACTCTCCCACGCTATCCCTGCCATGGAAGAAATGAATACAGAAATGTAAATAAAATAAAGAAGTTCATAGGCCCCTGGCAAGGAACCAGAGGCTGACAGGTGCCCCATTCACCTGAAGACATAGAGCAAGGAAGGGGTAGCTTCTTCTGAGGCTTGGTTCAACGGAGCTGACTGGCTAGACAGGGTGTCCTTCTTACCTCACCCGTCCACACATGTCCCTCCAGAAGCTGCACATATGGTTGGGGAGTGCAATCTTCCCTGATAAGGGAGGACCATTCTTCAGTTACAGATATATGAGTATCTGAACTCCCCTGATAGAACTTCTGAAAAAGAGCTCAAAAAAAGCATATGACGGGAACCAGCAGTTAGAGTAATGGCTATGTCGCTGGACTCCTACGTAGTCGACTACAGTTCGCGTCTTGGACCCGGTGGCTTAAAATTCATGCCGGGCACGTGTGCGTGCGTGCCCAAGATCCCAAGAGGAGAATGGAGGAGAAGGGATTGCAGCGTGACCATCCCCGCTGGGGGGTGATTTCTCGCTTTCTATCTCTATGTCTCTCTCTGTCTGTCTGGCGAGCACATGCGCCCTATAGCAAAAACCTCCCCCCCCCAAAAAAAAAGCATATGACCAGAATTCACACAGTAAAGTCACACTTCAAGTTTTAATAAATTCATGATACAGTGCATACACACACAACAGGGAGGAGAGAAAGAGAGGGCACCCTCCACAGGCATGATCATGTGTGTTCTCCTTCCTATGGTCCTCCAGCCTGCCAAGATCCAGGTACTTACGCACATGCTCGGCATGTGTTCAGTTGACTAAGCCAGGGATTCGAACAGCAGTTGGCATGTGGCTTCCAGCTCCACAGTTCAGTAGACTACTGGCTGTACCACAGAGAGTGAGCCTTAAAGGAAAAATATATCTGTGCAGGAAAAAAAATATATATCCATGCAGTAGAATGAATTAGAAAGCAATTAAAAAAAAAAGAAGCAAGAATTTCTGAAAACTATCAGTTAATTTAGACTTCAATTGCTACATAGCATTACTCACAAATTTTTTTTTTTTTTTTGGAGAGGTTTTCGCTCTAGGACTCATGCGCTCGCCAGACAGACAGAGAGAGACATAGAGACAGAAAATGAGAAATCACCCCCCAGAGGGGATGGTCACGCCGCAATCCCTTCTCCTCCATTCTCCTCTCAGGATCTTGGGCACGCACGCACACGCGCCCAGCGTGAGTTTTAAGCCACCGGGTCCAAGACGCAAACTGTAGTCGACTACGTGGGAGTCCAGCGACATAGCCATTACGTTTCCTGCTGGTTCCCTTTACTCACAAATATTAAACTAAGAAAAAGTACATTTGTCTATGAAAAGTCAACTTGCATGAAGATTTTATATTTAATAGCAAAGGGGATAAAAAGAAATGGAAATTTCAAAACCATTTCATCCAGACTGTTGAATAGTCAGATCTGAAAGTGAGATTTGCACTTCTGTGCAAGGCGAAGTGTGAAAGTTAATCATAGGTGGCGCCAGTCAGTGGAAAGAACCCTCAGTGTGAAGCTAACTTCTGAGCTCAGACTACAAAGCTCACTCAGGAGCACAAGGTAAGAACACCTGGCTCCAGCTCAGCCTGGCCACTTGTGAATTAACGAATTACTCACAACCTCAGTTTCCTCCACTGTAAAATGATATAAATACCTATAACTGTGACCCCATTTATGCCAGCCAATCACTGCTTGCATTCCTCGGTCATTCTGCACACCACCTCGTTAGGTAGGGCATATGAATTCCCACCCATGGAAACCAAGGTCTGGAGAAGTTGTCCATGTGGTCAGAGGGACCACTGGTCACTTCCTGAAACTCGCTCATTGGGAACTATGGATTTTTTTTCATGCTAAAGTAATGAAGTAGTATTCTGGTTTTACATATTTACCTTCACGAGTCTTGTTTGTGACAGTCAAGCTTTGTTTGTTTTTATAGTCTGGGATTAGGGAACCGAACCAAGTCTCCAACCATTTCTCCTATTAAATCAGGTAAAAAGAAAAATTCCACATGGGTAGGCTTGGGGTTAGGTGGGTAGAGGGGTGGTGAGGATGAATGGGACTAGTCTGAAGGTAAAGTGTGTGTGTGTGTGTGTGTGTGTGTGTGCATATACGTGTGTGCATTAAAACTATTCATTTAGCATAGAAGTCCTATAGTTCCTGGGAATGAGGATAGGGTAATGTCCAAGCAGAAACAAACATTAGTCCTTCACTAGAGAACCACGGTGAAGTTATAAGACATTTCAGGTAGAACTCATTTCCTGCTACTCCCTCAGCAAACATTTAAAACAAACAGAAAAAAAACATACACACAAACCCCAGGAGGTTTAATCTCCATTGTAAGTGACACCCCACCCCATTCCTTTGAGACAGGGTGCTCTAGAAAAGGTCTAACCAGTTTAACATCTATGAACTGTGCTACAACTTTTATAAATCTCACTCCATCTCTTCATAGCTTGGGGACTTGGCCTGTCTGGTGAAAAAGCAAATCATGTGGGAAATGATTTGCTTGAGAAACGCCTTGTTGGGAAGGCAACTTGTGAGATGCACAGCTCTATAGCTTTTTCTTTCTCTCTTTCTTTCTCTCTCTCTCTCTCTCTCTCTCTCTTTCTGTGAGACTTATTTAATTTACCATCATTATTACTTTTTAATTTGCTAGAGGGCATGTGCATTCTCACCAGAGAGACAGAGAGAGAGAGAAAGTGAGAGAGCAAGCCACCAAGTCTGGGACTCAAACCATGGTCGGCCACGTGAGAGTCCAGTACCTCAACCACTATGCCATCCACTGGCCCCTCTGTAGCTCTTTTAAAAACGAAAAGGATCTTCCATTTGTATCCTGTACCTCTTGCAGCATGATTTGTTAAATATTAATGAATCCACAAGCTATAAAGAACCCCTGGGGTGGCCTAATTGCTTTTAGAATTGCTTAACTCCTGAGAGTAATCCACTTCATTAATTTTGCCAAGGAATACTTACACTGCCTTCGACCTTTTGTGTCTCATTTCCAAAATGTTAACATTAAAGCAGCAACACTGTTTGCAGACCACAGTCTGGCAATGAAATGCTAAAAGAAGCACCATAAACTTTCAATGACATTCGCTTTTCTGAATTACTCAGTTTAATGCTATAAAGACTAAAATCCCTTGGTCTAAGCTGTCCAGTTTTTCTTCGCTCTGACCCTGTGAAAGACTGAATAATAACTCCCCAAAGATGCCTACGTCTGAATCCCCGGAACTGCGAATGTTTCCTTCATGTCAGTAAGGACTTTGCAAATGCGGTTAAGTTTCTTATCCAGGAAGATTGTCTTGGACTGTCCAGGTGAGGCCAATGCAGTCACAGGGATTCTTGTAAGAGGAACAAAGGGAGGCCAGGCAGACAGAAAGCAATGTGACAAGGAAGCAGAGAGCGGAGTGTTGTGATGGAAATCCAGGGAACAGCTGTTTTTAGAAGCTGAAAAAGCCAAAGAACGGAGACTGCCCAGGAGAATTGAGGAGAAACTAGACCTTCCAATACCTCAATTTAACCCTCTAAGATTCATTCCAGACTTCTGGCCTTAAAATGGTAAGATAAGGGGCTGGCAAGTGGCATGGTGGTTAAGGGCATTGGATTCCCATATGGCTAACTATGGTTCAAGTCCCAGACCTGGTAGCTTGCTCTCTCACTCCTCTACCCCTAACTCTGTCCCTTTTTGGTCAAATTAAAATTAATTAATTAAAATAAAAGAATTTAAAAAAAAAAAAATGGAAGGTAAGGAAATTACTGGATTTTTTTTTGGGGGGGGGGAGAGGTTTTTGCTATAGGGCACGTGAGCTAGCCAGAGAGACAGAGAGAGACAGAAAGCGAGAAATCACTCCCCAGGGGAGGTGGTCATGCCACAATCCCTTCTCCTCCATTCTCCTCTTGGGATCTTGGGCACACACGCACATGCGCCCAGAGTGAGTTTTAAGCCACCATGTCCAGGATGCGAACTGCGGTCGACTACGTGGAAGTCCAGTGACATAGTCATTATGCTAACTGCTGGTCCCACTGGGATTTTTTTTAGAGAGGTTTTTGCCTTAGGGTGCATGCACTCAGTAGAGAGCAAGAGAGACAGAGACAGAGATAGAGAAGGAAATCACCCACTAGGGCGGATGACCATGCCCCAATCCCATCTCCTCCATTCTCCTCCCAAGGCCTTGGGCTCACATGCACATGCACGCAGCATGTGTTTCAAGCATCCAGGAGTGGGACTCAAACCACGATCAGCCATGTGAGAGTCCAGCGATATAACCACTACACCATCTGCTAGCCCCCAAATTTCTGTTCTCTTAGCCTTTATGTTTCAGCACATTTTTTACAGCAGCAACAAGAAAGCTGAAAGACACGCTTGTAAACTTACGGAAGTTTGAAACATTATAGGAAACAGCCCATGAGACATCTTCAATGTGTCCCTGACCTTCTGCTGTCCTCTGAGTACAGTGCGTGGCCTGGCCACATCTGACTGGACCACCGTTAGCTTCATAACCAGGAAACCCCTGGGGCAAGAAGTCTGCCCTGGGAAATGTGCCATTAAGGACAGTATCCAACCAGAGGAATCGCCTCTCTGCTGTAGGCTTATCCCTTTCATCTTTTTTTCCCAGGGATTTTTGAGAATAAGAACCAACAGGCAGGGGACCAACAGTTAGCATAATGGCTATGTCGCTGGACTCCCACGTAGTCGACCACGGTTCTAGTCCCAGACCTGGTGGCTTAAACTCACACCGGGCACCTGTGCATACATGCCCAATATCCTGAGAGGAAATTGAGGAGAAGGGATTGTGGTGTGGCCATCCCCCCCAGGGGGTGATTTCTCGCTTTCTATATCTCTGTCTCTCTCTGGCTTTCTGGTGAGCAGACGCGCCCTATAGCAAAACCTCTCAAAAAAAAAAAAGAACCAACAGGCAATAAAAGTAGAAGGAAAAGAACAGGAATATAAAAATAAAGAGCAGGCTAGACCCATAGCACAGAGGTTAAGTGCTATGTAGAGATAAACCAGATCCCACACGACCAATGAAGGATCAAATCTCAGAACTGCTAGCTTGAAAAACCTACCAGGCATCCCAATAAAAGATTTTTTAAAAGCAAAAAAAAAAAAAAAAACCTCACAAACCTACCAGGTGCACATGCATGTGTGCACATCCCAAATCCCAGCGGGAAAACGAAATGGAGGAAAAAGGACTGCAGTATAATCATGCCTCACCATGCCTCACTCTCTCTCCAGCAAGTGTGTGCACCCAGTAAAATCAATCAATCAATCAATAATTCTAAAGAGAGAGAGAGAGAAATGCTGATGGAGCAGAGGACAGCAAATCATGGGGACCAGGTTCCCACACTTCTCCAGGGTCCCCAGTGCTCACTGTGACTGCAAAGAAAGGGCCCTCAAATAACTGCTGAGTGGATAACCACAGGAAATGGCATTCCAGCTCGGCATGCTAAGATTTGTCCTTGTGCTCTCTTATTACCCCATGTAGCCTTATAATAACCACCCGCCACCCAAGAAGGCCCGAGTACGTTCTATTCTTTAGAAATGTAAAGAGCCAAGTCATATCTCTCTCTGCTGTAGTCTTATCTTTTTAATTTTATTTTTTTTAAAAAGACTTTTGTGGGTTATTTTTTTTTTTTTTTTTGCTTTAGAGCACACATGCTTGCAGAGATACAGAGACAGTGAGAGGGAAAGTGAGAATTCACCTCCCAGGGAGAATGGCCACACTGCAATCCCTTCTGCATTCTCCTCCCGGGATCTTGGGCATGCACTAGGGCCAGCAGATGCATAGCAGTTGTAATGCTGGACTCCCACATGGTCAACCATAGTTCAAGTCCTGGACCCAGTGGCTTGAAAATCATGCACAGGCACATGTTTGTGCATGCCTAAGATCCTGGGAGAAGAATGGAGAAGGGATTCTGGTGTGGCCAGCTCTCTTAGAGGTGATTTCTCACTCTCTCTTTCTCACTGTCTCTGTTTATCTCTCTCTCCAGCAAGTGTACATGCCCTACAGCAAAAAGCTCCTCAAAAAAAATAACAAAACAAACAAATAAAAAAACCTAACTAAAGGCAAAGACATTTCTTCAAAGAAATATACAAAAAGCCCAGAAGTTCCCACAAAGATACTCCAAATTATTAGACATTAGAGAAATATAAATCAAAACTACAATGAGAGGGACCAGCAGTTAGTGTAATGGCTATGTCCTTGGACTCCCACATAGTCAACTGTGGTTCAAGTCCCAGACCCGGTGGCTTAAACTCATGCTGGACGCGTGTGTGTGTGCGTGCCCAAGATCCCGAGAGGAGAATGGAGGAGAAGGGATTGCGGTGTGGCCATCCCCCCTGGGGGGTGATTTCTCGCTTTCTATCTCTCTGTCTCTCTCTGTCTTTCTGGCGAGCGCAAGAGCCCTATAGCAAAAACCTCTCCAAAAAAAAAAGTAAGAAAACTACAATGAGAGACCATTTCACACCCATTCATGGCAATCCTCATAAAAGTACTCGTGAAAATATGGCCCAACTGGGGACGAGCAGTTAGTGTAATGGCTATGTCGCTGGACTCCCACATAGTCAACCGTAGTTCGAGTCCCGGACGTGGTGGCTTAAACTCACCTTGGATGCGTGTGTGTGTGTGCCCAAGATCCCAAGAGGAGAATGGAGGAGAAGGGATTGCGGCGTGGCCATCCCCGCTGGGGGGTGATTTCTCGCTTTCTATCTCTCTGTCTCTCTCTGTGTGGCGAGTGCACGCGCCCTATAGCAAAAACCTCTCAAAAAAAAAGAAAAAAATATATATATATGGCCCAACTGGAACCCTCAGACACTGCTGGCAGGAATGTAAAATGGTGCAGCTACCACAGAAAACACTTCAGCAATTCCTCAATAAGTTAATCATAGAATTACCACATGGCCTAGTAATTCTACTTCTAGGTACATACCTCCAAGAATCCAATAAGAAGTTTTCAAACAGGAACCAGCAGATGGTGTAATGGTTACGTCGTTGAACCCTACATGGTCGGCCACAGTTCGAGTCCCAGACCCAGTGGTTGAAACTCACACTGAGCGGGTGTGTGCGTGCCGAGATCCTAGGAGGAGAACGGAGGAGATGAGATTGTGGCATGGCCATCCCTTTGGGTCAGGGGGTGATTTCTGCTTTCTGTCTCTCTGTCTCTCTGGCAAGTACACATAACCTAAGGCATAAAACCTCCTCCAGGAAAAAAAAAAAGAGTTCAAACAAAAACGTGTACACAAATGTCCACTGTTACACTATTCACAATAACCAAAAGACGGAAGTAACAAAAATATCCATGAATGAATGAGTGTACCAACTTCAGTATGTGCATATAAGGGGATGTTATAGGTCCATTAAAAACTGATGATAAAGAACTGATGCATGCTATAGCAGGAGTGAGCCTAGAAAACATTATGCTATGGGAAAGAAGGCAGAGATAGAAGGCCACCTCATGTATAATTTCACTTCATTGAAATATCCATGACTGGGCACCTGTGCATACGTGCCTAAGGTCCCGAGAAGAGAATGGAAGAGAAGGGATTATGGTGTGGCCATCCCCCTCCCACCCCAGGGTTGGTTTCTCGCTGTCTCTCTGTCCCTCTCTGCCTTTCTGGCGAGCACATGTGCCCTATAGCAAAAACCTCTCAAAGAAAAAAAAGAAATATCCATGATGAGCAGATTCATAGACAGAAAGAGTAGTTGCTGTGGGTTGGAGAGAAAATAGGAAGCAACTGCTGAGTGGCTATGAGGTTCCTTTCGGAGTGGTGAAAATGTTCTGCAACTAGATAGCCGTGCTGATGGCACCACGCTGTGGTATACTAAATTCTTTTGACTTGTACATTTAAAAATCATTAAAATGGTGAAGCTTATGTCATGTCAATTTTGCCATGATCAAAGAGATCACAGGAAACGTATTTCATGTGACATGTTTTTTATTTGCATCTGTATTATATAACCATTTTGATTTTTAAATATACCAGCCGACACCCAAATCCTGCTGTGATCACAAATGCCTTCAGATCTTGAACTATTCCTTCACTGTCAAGGGTCCCATTCAGAGCGTATGACACACAGACATCTGTGACCTCTCCATCAGACTCAAAACTCTCTTCATACGGGCCTCTGTGGTCAGCTTAAATTTAAAGGGCCAGACAGTGGCATGGTGGTTAAGGTAGCTGAATCCCACATGGCTGACTGCACAGGTTACGTCCCAGACTGGCAGCTTGAGAAACATGCCAGGCACGTGTGCATGCCCAAAAGCCGGAAAGGAGAAGGAAACGGAAGAGAAGGGATTATGGCATGACCATCCCCTTTCAGGACACTCTCTTACTTTCTCTTTTTTCCTCCCTCTCTC
>NW_006203883.1:230105-257178 GCF_000334495.1 Tupaia belangeri chinensis
TCTGTGGAGTATATATACCCTCTAGCAAAATGAACACAAAAGCTTTTAGGACCAGCCCCATATCCCAGTGGTTAAGGAAGCCAGATCCTACATGACCAACTACAGTTTGGCCCACTGGCTTGAAAGACACCTCAGAAACATGTAGCTATGTGCCCCAAATCCCAACATGATGGAGAAGGGATTGCAGCATGGCTACACCCCATTCTCCCTCGCTCTCTCTCACTCACTCACGCAGTCTCTGGTGAACACAGGCATCCTCTCATAATTTTAAAACAACTTGTTTTGGAAAATGGAGTGAAAAGCAAACCGATGGCATATATACTGATAAACTTCACCCCTGCTAATCTTTAACTAAGCTGGAAAAACCATTGAAAATTTAGATTCAGGTAGGCCTTTTATTTCACAATTTTAATGTGAGGCCGAGATACCTCAAACAAAGCAATTGGTCCCTTGATACTATGAGTCCGTCACTAAAAGGATTAAGAAGTTAATGATGACACCATTAGGGAATCATTTCTTTAAAGACAGTGATTGACACTTCAGAAGGATTTTATCCATATAAGTAACCTATCTCTTCAATAAAATTCAATTTCCCCAGTAAAGAAAATTGACAGATTGACCCATTCTTGCTGAAAAAGACACCAAAGTATACAGGATTGTATTTCTTGCTTTTCAAAATATTCCACACCTGTTTTTTAACCAGCAGGTGGCGCTGTCAACATATTTCTAGAATGAAAATAATGACAGTGGCCATTTTTAATCCCTTCATTATATAAGAAACTTAGTATGATTTATTATTTTAGTATCAATTTCATGCTTAGCATAGGTATCACTGTTCTTGGCCTTAATCATATGCCTCCAAAGCTGACCAATCCTAAGAAATTTAGTTTAATTACCATACAGAAACAACCTATAAAACATTATTATAATTACTATTAGCAAATATGAATTGGGTATTTTTTCACATACTTATTTCGCCATCCTGAGAAACTTAAAGGTTATTTATTATTTCTATTTTACAAAGAAGAAAAGTGAGACTTAGGTAAATTATGTTCTTTGCTCAAGTTATATGTCCCCAAAAGGGGTAGAGCCAGGATTCTAAGCCAAGCCTGACACCTTCAAAGACCAGATCCCCGTGTCATATAGTGACATAGAACTGTATTATTCCCAGAATTTTGGAAAAGACATTTCAAAGAGGTTTACTAGATGAATCGAGGAAGATAATCTCAAAACTGCTGATCAGATGACCCTAATTCATGCGATTTAACTTTTAAATGCCAGTTGCATTTAAAATTAATTCGCAGCTTGAAAGAAGTTTGACTTTACTTCCGCTTGGGAAAGTTAAGAATAAAAAGTATTATTTTATTGAGTCAAACCACCTAGGACAAAGACCTGGAACAACATTCTAAACAAAAGGCAACCTGAAACACAGAAATGATGCATACTCCATTTATCATGTGAAAAAAAAAAAATAGCACGCTAAACAAATGAGACAATCCGCTCACCAGCAAACAAGGGAAAAAAGACTATTTGCATACTTGACACCTGACCTTGTCATGGTAAGGGACTTCAAAAAGTTCGTGGAAAAAATAGAATTGTAGCTGAGATTTTGGTTTTTGCCATAGGGCAGGCACCACCATGCCCATAGCTGAGATTTTGGTACCAAAAAAAATAAATAAATAAAAAAACTGAAATCCATGTACAGTTTTGTTTTTGTTTTAGTTTTTGGGTTTTTTTTGGAGAGGTTTTCACTATAGGGCGCGTGTGCTCGCCAGACAGACAGAGACATAGAAACAGAAAGCAAGAAATCACCCCCCAGGGGGGATGCTCACACCGCAATCCCTTCTCCTCCATTCTCCTCTCGGGATCTTGGGCACACACACACACGCACCCGGCGTGAGTTCTAAGCCACCGGGTCCGGGACGCAAACCGCAGTCAACTACATGGGAGTCCAGCGACATAGCCATTACGCTAACTGCTGGTTCCCCCATGTACAGTTTTTTTATAAGACACATTGTCCTGTTAACTTTGAAGACCTGTTGTGACACTGTTCTGAGTTCAAAGCTAGAAACATAATGCAAAAGTTGAGGGAAGAGTAAGGAAGGCATGGGAGTAAACATCCTCTTTCTGATAGATAAATCTTATGGAATGATTTATAAAGGTTTTCTGGTTAAAAATACAAATTAATATAGTATGAGAGTTTTTCCTTCTCTCTAAAAAAAATAATTTAGTCGCCTCCAAAGTAAAAATAACTTAAGAACTCATCAGAACCCAGTGCTCCACATTCCTACTTGGTCATGTAATGCCACCACCTTTCAGGAGAAGGAACACTTCAGGCAGAGAGACACAATTTTGATCGACTAAATAAGGGTTTATTCCCCGGCACTTAGGAACACCCTGAAGTAAACAGTGATGTTTCTTTGGTTTCTCGGGCATAATACAGTCACCACTGACTCCTTTTACTAAAGCCACACCTGAACATGATTAGCCTTGACATTTTACCCCTTCAATGGTAAATCAGGACTGACTCAAGAGGAGAGAACCCTCTCTCAAGCTTTCCCAGGACAGGGAGGCATTCCTACGCACGGCAGAGCACAGGAGCCCCACGGGAGGGAACGCAAGGACAAACCACCCCAAGGAGGCCCTGCCTGGTGCACAAAAGCAGAGCATCTAATTTGTTCGTTCTTCACACCGCCCTCCCCACTTCTAGAACCGTGGCCCAACAGCTTTCTTCCCTTTGATTCTATTCCTGGTATGCTGACCAAGCATAACTCACATCGTTCAAAACACAATTTTAGTTATGCTCCTGTCACCCTTTAAAACGTATTCAAGGGGATAATCCTTTGTTGCCTCCAGACAAACAGCAGGCCCCATGGTTTTTCTCTCATTTTTAAGTAATACATTATTCTACATTCACTGGAATTTTGAAACAGATTAACTAAACCATTAGAAGTTTCTCTTTTTTATTTTACTCACATCGTTCAAAACACAATTTTAGTTATGCTCCTGTCACCCTTTAAAACGTATTCAAGGGGATAATCCTTTGTTGCCTCCAGACAAACAGCAGGCCCCATGGTTTTTCTCTCATTTTTAAGTAATACATTATTCTACATTCACTGGAATTTTGAAACAGATTAACTAAACCATTAGAAGTTTCTCTTTTTTATTTTTTTAATTTTCGCAAACACATTAAATAAACCATTAGAAGTTTCTCTTTTTTATTTTTTTTAATTTTCTTTTTTTCAAAATTTGCTATAGGACACATGCACTCACCAGAGAAAGAGACCTAGTAGAAGAGATAGAAAGTGAGAAAGCAAGCTGCCAGGTCTGGGACTCGAAACTTGGTTAGCCATTTGGGAGTCCAACGCCACTTGCTGGCCCCACAAAAATTAAAACTTTCTGGGCTGACTCAGTGGCAAGGCAGTAGCATCCTACTCATATACTGCTGGCTCCAAATGGAAATGGCAGGTTCAGTACCCTGGTCCATCCAGCGGCAGCTAGGATCCTGTCTTGTCTGGGAAAGCTGGTAGGCATCATAGCATGAGACCCTGTTGACCATGTCTGTCTGTCTGTCTCTCTCTCTCTCCCTTCACGCTTCTACCTATCTCTTGCTCACATAAGAGAAACAAGTAAACATTTAAAAACTTAAAACGTCCCATTCAATATAAGTCAAAACTCCTTTTTGATTAACCATGAAAACCTTCCCCTTTCCCCTGACTCAAGCTGATTACAAGCTAAGCCTATGATGGGAAAAGGGGGTGTAGATGGGTTTTGCTGCAATTCTCTCACTTGCACGTTTCTCTCTCCCATCTCCTTTGCTGTTTTCTCCTTCCTGAAAGGGTGCAGGCCTGGGTACAGGATGCGAAAGAGCAAAGTATGGGCAGTCGATGAGAAAGAAACACCCTCCTGAAGTGGTACCCTTTTAAGCCAGTTTCTAAGTCTACAGATCTGGGGAGGTTCAGGTTGTCTTTCTCTTTCTGGGACACCTCTGTAGATTGTTTGGGGGGCTCATCACAGGACACTTCCCCATGCTACACAGTCACTTGACACTCCTTTCTTTCTCTCAGCATATTGTCGATTCCCCGTTAGGTGGCTATCTTCGATACGGACATCCCATTGTAAGAGGACAAGTCTCAGGCAGATTTGAGTGATCTAGCTTTCCCCCTCTCCCACTTCCAGTTCTCAGAAAAACTGTCACATTTGCCTAGAATGCATCATCCTGAGAAAAGGTGGCACTACCCAAAACGGCTTGAGCTATGTCCCCATTCCTCCTAGAACAGATATTCTGTGACACTTGAGCTCAGCAACCAAGTGACACCCAAGATAATAAACTCAAAATGGAGGAGGTTCCCTCAACTGTAGTGCAACATAGAACATGCACAGAGGGGACTGTGCGTACCCTGGGCAGTTTTTCTGAGCTTCGAGGACACACGCTCACTGTGGTTCCTAGCTTTATGTTCTCCTCGCCTATCAGCGAGTCATACATTGGCTTTGCCTGTCTTGTGAGAGTGTGCACTCTCTCTCTGAACTCATGCAAGTGGTAGGAACCTTTACACCTGCTACTAGAGTCCATATCTAGACCACATGAAAAAATAATGTGGGGAGTCAGCAGATAGCATGGTGGTTAAGGAACTGGACTCTACATGGTTGACCGCAGTTCAATTCCCAGACCCGGCAGCTTGACACTCACTCCAGGCACATGTATGTGCATGCCCAAAATCCCAAGAAGAGAATGGAGAAGGGATTGCAGTGTGGCCAACCCCTCTGGGGGTAGATTTCTCACATTGTGTCTGTCTCTCTTGGTCTCTCCAATGAGTGCACATGCCATATAGCAAAAATCTCTCAAATCAATAAATAAATATAAAACAATAATGTATATCTTGTCCTTTCTGATAAACCCCAGGGTAGACAACTCTGGCTTCATCATCTGCACAGATAGCCCATCTAAGTACTTTCTTTTCATCAAGATTCTAAGGATCTAGAGTCACAGAGCAGTTTATGAACCATTTTGTACCGTAACATATGGTGTATGTTACATCACACATTTAAATACTTTGTGACAATGCGTTGACCTGTTTCTGTAATTGCTCCTAGTAAGTACTTACAGTTTCTGGGAAGTTACTGGAATGAAATACTCAAGACTGAAACCACTGTGGTTTACATATTCCCATGATTTGTATTTATTTCATGACACATGCCAACATCATGAGAAAAGTAGAAAGATCATCCTAAATTCACCTAAAATAATTTACATAAGTTAAATACACTAAAATTTGCATGAGTTAAATCCCATTCTACTTCATAGTATATTCTCCTCCCCCCGCCCCCATAGGGCATGTGTGCTTACGAGAGTGGCAGTGAGAAAGAAAGAAATCACCCTCTACAGGGTGAAACTAGTTAATATCTCACCTGTTATTTTCTAGTGACATTTACTTATATGTATTTACCTATCCACTCTTTTTCCTGGGATTTTGGCATGCACACACATGTGCCTGGTGTGATTTTCAAGAGGCTAGGTCCAGGATTTGAACCATGATTGTACAGCACCTCGACCACCATGCAACCTGTTGGCTCCACTTTATAGCATCTTTCACAAATCTTTCCCAAAAATTTCACTCCAAAATAATCAGAATCTTAAGATAGAGATCTTGAGAATTATTGTACTTAAGGAATATCTTCCAGTGATCATGGAGTACTTGACACAAATATAAATAGCTAAAGTCAATGAACACTTGAAAGTAATCAATTGGATCTAAGCAAGCCAGCTCTTCTGATGACAGAAACCCTGATCTGAGACAGAGGGCTCTTCCCTGATGCCTAACATCAAAGGAAATTGTGATCAAAGGGCCATGTCAAGATGGATATGGAACAGAGGAGGGGAGGCACTTGGGCAGTGTACTTATCATCACTTGTCTGGACACAGAGTATTAAGCTATATACATACATAACAGCAGAGAATCTGAGAGAAAATATTAGGGAAGAGAAAATACAAGTGGAAATTTAAAAAGATTATTTTTGGCTTTGGACATTTTTGCAATAAATCTCAATTTTTCATAGTCGGTCATCTATAAACATATATGAACTTAAACCTGGAGAATCTCCTATCAAAAAGTAAATGGGGCCAGCCCCTAACCTAGTGATTAAGGGAGTTGGATCCCATGTGGTTAATCACATGGTACAAATGTCAGTTGTGGAGGCTTGAAAGACAATATGCAAGCACCATTTATTTAGTCCGTATTTTCCTCCTGTGCAATGTGTTTCCTTTTTTTTTTTTTTCAGCCCTTACTCAAAGTCAGACTTTTTTTTTTTTTCAGCCCTTACTCAAAGTCATAGGAATGTATCTGGTATAAAGGTCCTCAGTCTTTATCTGTCCATTGATCAGCTCTGATATCATCATTGGCTGACCTACATTCTGAGACCTGAATGACCATAAAGAACACCTTCTGCCTGTCTACTGAAGATTTCTAATCTGAAAAGAAATGCTTGGAAATCAAATAACACAAATTATCACACTTGGTCATTTTTCTTCTCTCCTTGGAATACACACAATCCCAGAATGAGAGAATATCAAGAAATAAATCAGAGTTCAATTGATAACTATGGGGGCCAGACAGTGGTACAATGGTAAAATACAATGCTGTGAAGGGCTGATCAGTATGGAAGGTTTCCAGGTTTGTATCTGGAGACATTCATGAGTATGCTAGGCATACTTGTGCCTATGATCCAGGGCTAGCTGAAGTTGGATATGGGTTGTGGAATTAAGACCCTGTTGGGTTGTTGGGTCTCTCTCTCTTCTCTCTAGCTGATAAAATAAACAAACAAGCTTTAAGAATATATATAGTTTATGAAAGTCTGAAAAATATTTGGGAATTTATGTCTCCTTTGACTGCCTCCTTGGTCCAAGAGGCTGGTGGGTAGGTACCAATTGTGGTCACAAAAGAGAAACCGAAGCTGAAGATGAAGCTGAAACAAACCAGTCTAGGTGAACAAGCCCTGTACAGCCTACCAATCATAGCACCATCCAGAAAGTTACATGTTAAAGCACTACCTGTTTTGAAGTGAGCCTTTTTGTTTCCTTCCAAAATTAACTAATGCCATTTTTCCACTAACAAGAGGCAGGCATAAATATATTTTTGAATGCTAAACTTGCTTTTTCCACATGGAACTTCAGCTTAAAGAGTCAGGATCATAATTTGCATCAGTCCAGATTTCACTAGCTACACCTACCTCTTACAGTATTTTTCAGGTAGCTGAGACCACAGTACTACTCATGAGGCACGTTGCATCTCAAACAGGTAGTTCTTGTCTTGTCAAAATAGCCTGTCAAACAAGGACAAAATTTATCTGTGTTTCTGTAGATCGCTAAAGCTTAGGTCAACATGTTACTAAAAGCATGGATCTTGTGAGGATTCACTATATGGACACTTCAGACCACGTATTTTCATTATGAAGAAATTGAAGTCAAAGTCTTAAGTAAAATGGCCTGCTCTGATGGGGTACTTAACTGCCTTGGTACTGTGGCCTTAGGCCTAGAAAAGTCTTAGAGGTCATAGCATCTTTGATCTTCCAACATGCACCCATATCTTGACCCTTGGTTTTATGCTACTCTATCAAGAAGAATCAAAGAAAAATAAATCCAAGGGAAAGTATAATAAGAGAAACAAAAGCTAAGCCAGTTACTGCAATCTCCCTTGATAAAGCTTTCCCAGGAAAGAAGCATGTCGAGGTGTTTACAATGTCTACTTCATGTAAACACCTTGAGAGAAGTCACCAAACAGAATACCACAGGGAAACAAAAGCCTTTACTCCATTTGAGCTTCACAAAGAAATCTCCACTCCTATAATACAATAGTCCAGTAATAACGTTACCCTTTACCCAAATTCTGCCTTGCCAGAGATATACTAAGTAACTGTACTGTTTGTTGTACAGAGTTTAAAACATATAGAAGGAATAAATAGGAGCTCAAAGAGGGCAGGGGAATTTGAAATTTGTAGAGTAGAAGACTGGAAAGGACAATAAAATATAAGAGCAAAAGAGTAACTGAAGCTTTGTTTTGTTCTCACAATTATATCCAATCAAATAACGGAGATTTTTAAAAATGTATAATAAATCACCTATGATACTCTTTTGCTAAACCTTCAGCCAACTGTAGAAAATTATTTATACTATAGTAAAAATTCAGAACACTTTTAGAAAGTGACCTGAATAATCTTTGTAAGAAAAGACCATGCCAATAATACTTGACTTGAAATGAATGAATCTCATGACAACTTAAACATTTTATAAAGCTTTTTTATAGCTAAGAATACACCCACATGCCTATGTTTGCAGAGAAGTTGGTAGTTCAATTATAGTTGTTATCACAATTCTTAACAGCTACTTGGAAAACTTAAATGCAAAACATACAATTGCTCAAGAGAACACCAAAAATGTGATAGAAAGTATATGTAAGATGTGGCCGGCATAGATAGCATGTAAATAACCTGTGAGACATATTAAATAGAATAAATGAAATAGAACATATGTGTGTTTTGCATAGATTAAAAAGAATGAAAAAACCAGGAGTATTACTTATGGATAAAAAGGGATGGAAGAATAAAGGACGTATTAACCATCTGTAAGGCACAGACTTCCACTTTTTTTCATAGTAACTATTAAAAGACTAGAAAACAGACAAGTGGACAAAATACTAAAACATCTGTTTTTATGCACTGTACAAGAAACAGTACAGTTCCTGAAAGAGGGAAAATAATGAAGCGAGTCCTGTCATCACTCCAGTGTTTTGCCTGGAGATAATTTCTGGACCACAGCACGAGAAAGGATAACATTATCATAGCAGAGTGGAAAGTATACAAGTTCAAGGGGTGCCACAAGGGTTAGAATTGCAGGCCCAGAGGAAGGGTTATGTAGAGGAAGGGTTAGTTAGAGAAAAAGCTACAGAAATATTCATCAAGTTTGTCTTTGATCTTTGGTTGAATGTCAATTTGCAAATACATAGTGACATTTAAGGAAAGAATAACTACTAGGAAAAAAAGAACATTAGAGATTTGTAAGCTAAACACATTCTTGAGTTCACACAAAGCTCAGAATGGTTTAAGCTTCCACCAGCCAGACCTCACTGAACAGACAAGTATTCAGTAGAAACATCATGGTTCAACAATGAGGTAGAACTATAGTGAAGTAAAAGCTACCCTCTAAAAAATTTCAAAACAAGCCTTGAAATAATTAATGACTGCCATGACAAGATCCTACAAGATCCTTTATTTTTTTTTTAAATCTATCCTTCGACAACCTAAAATTTTCAATGTCTGTCATTCAATTAAAAATTACTGGACTTGTCGGACTGCCCTGTATCACAGTGGCTAAGCACTATGCCTGAGGAGCCAAATCCAATATGGCCAACCTCAGCTTGAATCCCAGCCTCAGTGGCTTGAAAATCATGCATATTCCCCCAATATCTCCATTTGGGAGCTTCTCTCTCTCTGTGTCTCTTTGTCTCTTTCTTTTTTCCTAGCGAGCGAAAAAGAAAGAGACAGAGAGATGTGATTCCTATGGCCATAAAAAAAAAGAACCATTGGACCTGCAAGAAACATGAAATATGACCAATAGGGCCAGCCTATGGCATGGTGGTTAAGGCAACCAGATCCCATCTGACCAACTGAACTGTACCAGTCCCAGACCTGGAAGCTTAAGCACGCCAAGTACATGTGCATGTGTGTCCAAAATCACAAAAGATGAAAAAATGAAGACAGAAAACTCTTGGTATTACCATTCCCCTATGCGAGGTTCTTTCTCTCTCTCAAGCACGTGCCCTCTGGTAAAATTGTTTTTAAATATGTATTATCAGAATACAGGAGAAAAACCAATCAATAAAAACAGATCCAGGAGAGACGATAAAGAAATCAAGATAAGAACTTTGAATAAGATTTTATACATATAAAAAGGTTACTTTTAAGAATATAAAGATAAGCATAAACCCAGTGAAGGGATAAAAGAAATATATAAAAATATCCAAATAGAATGACTACAGATTAAAAAGAAAATCTGAAATAAAAATGTCATTGGATATGATTAACAGCACATTAGACACTGGATGAGAACTGATCAATGACTTGAGATATTAAAAACAGAATCTATACATACTGGAGTACAGGGAATAATACATCAAAACATAGAGGGGTCAGTGACTTCTGAACAATGTGTGTGTGTGTGTGTGTGTGTGTGTGTGTGTGTGTATTTTACATATTTTTATGACATACAGTCACAAAATGATAGGAGAGAAGGAAGGGCAAAGAAGAGAAATATTTAAAGAAATACTAGCTAATCTTCCCCAAATTTGGTAAAATTTTAAATGCACAGTTATGAGAAACTCAATTTATTCCAAGGTAAAACTCAAAGTAAATCACAAGTCACATCATAACTGAAATCATGAAAAAAAAAAAAAAGGCAAAGAGAAAAATCTTAAAACCAGTCAGACAAAAATCTAGCTATTAACACAATTTTTTGTTAGAAGCAATTCAACACAAAAGACAATGTAACAATATATTAACAAAGATCTAGGGAAGAGCTGGTATTCCCACTCTGGATGTCAAATGAGGCAACTGAGGGAACTGGAATGTCATCTTTCTCTAGAAATAAGTGGCATTACTTTCTAATCCAATGAACCTTAAAAGCACTGTGGACAGTAAAAAAAGATAAACACAAAAAACTTTATTCTATATCATTTTATTGAGAAAAGGCAAAAGTTAATCTATCGAGACAGAAAGTAGAATATTGGTTGCCTGGATTTGGGAGTAGGCAATTGTAAATTGGCACCAGGAAATGTTGGGGGCAGAGAGGAATATTCTATAATTTAATTGTGCTGGTGTACATGAATATATACTTTTCTCAAAACTCATTGAAATGTAATTTAAAATGAATACATTTTATTGTATTTAAATTACATATGAATAAATATATGTAAACTATATATATTTCTAAATTTCAATCATGCCATTTCCAAAGTCGTCATTCTTAAATTCATCACCCATTGGTGACATTTATTCAGGACCTCATTTTTCCTACCCCTACAGACAAAAGCCATGGCTATTTGACAACAGCTTCTGGTCATATGTTTTGTCCTGTATCCCTCAGATAAGACAAATTGGCTTTGGGCACTTTCATTCTACTGAACTTCCCTGTCTGCTTTTGACTTTATTAGTCATAAGCCTGCCATTAATAGGGGAAACTGAGAGAGCTGAAAAAGGCAGATGCCAGGTAATTAGCAGTACAGAATTTAGGTATTGTAGTCCTCCTTTCCTGTTTGCATCCTATCCAAGTTACGTTCATCTTTGTCATCTCTCTGCCCTTGCTTCTGTGTTGGGTCAGGGGTGGGTTGTTTTTTTTTTTTATTGCCAGAGGGTACATGCACCCACCAGAGAAAGACAGACAGAGAAATAATCCCCAATGGAGTATGATCACACCACAATCCTTTCTTCCTCCATTTCTTCATCCTGTCAGGATTCTAGGCATGCATACACATACACACAACATGTATTTTAAGCCTTCTCTTAAGAAATTACAAAGAAAGAACTGTCTGCTTTTAGTCACCTTTCATCTTTCATTTTGTCTTTATGACAGTTCTGGAAATAAACATTGTTAACATTTCTATTTCTATTATTAACTTGTGTAGAGTCATAGTGGCCCCTAATGAAGATCTGAGCCTAGGCATCCTGGCCCTAGAATAGAAGGCAACTGGAAGCTGGATGCATGGCCCAAAGATCATTGCCTTTCACATGAGTCCTGTAAGTAAAAATCTGTTATGACAACTGGTGAGACAATGATAAAAATGGTAGAAGCATCAGGAAATGTGAAATTAAAATCAGCAGTTGTGCTATGAGAAATGCAATCAAAAGAAAACTCTCCTCTCCTCTTTTTAGTTTCCTTCCAACCTGGTACTAGAGAACCAGTATCCTCATCATGCTCACCATGGGCCCCTTTTAGAACCCATTCACCTAACTTCCCAAGGGTCCTCCATCTTAATTGCTATGTATACTGACTTCCATAGTAGAAAGAACACAAAATTGGGTTTTGGAACATCTAAGGTCGAGACCAAAGGCTCTTCCCTCTGCTGTGAGCTTGAGCAAATTGTTCAACCCATTTTAGGTTCAGTTTGAAGTGGGGTAAATGGTAGTTTTCAACACAGGACACCAACCAAAGCCTATATATTCTAAACTCTCCTTTGAATATAGTAGGTCAATAGCTGGCTCTACATCTTACAGAATCATCTTACCAAACATACATAAAAACAAAATATGAAGTCATAAACAGAGAACAACTTGAAATCAGAAAAAAAAGTTGAATATTGAAAAATTGCCATTGCTAACTTTTTTATTGTAATGGGATCAGCAAAGAATAAATTGAATATCATAAGGACGGAATCAGTTAGTTAGAAACAAACATGAAAAAAATGTAGTTTCCTAAGGACAATGCTAAAAAGATGAAAATTATAATGGACATATAGGTAATAGTGTCAGATTTCCATTATACACAAAACAAGCTTTCCCAAAAAGCACTGAACAGAATTAAAATCAATAGCTGAATTTTAAGTAGGTCAACATCCAGGCCAATTCTTATTCCCATGAGAGGAACACAGAGACATTCTGGATTTACAAAGATTAGTAAATATTATCAATTTATCTTTCCTTTTAGATGATATACATTCATGCACACACACATACTATTCTAGCCAGCCTGTCAGTAAATAAGAATAAGTGGCAAAGATGACACAAGAGAAATGTCAATGACAAATGAAAGCAATGCTACTAACTATCAAAAAAGGTTTAAAATTTAATTATTAAACAAGCAAGTACTTAGTATATTTATATTAAGAAAATTCATTTGATATGCTGTAATGACATACAGTGATTAAAACGTAATAAAAGAAAAAAAGAAAAACAAACAAATACTAAATAATTTTATCAATTATGATACTATTGGTTAAATGTAATAGGAAACTCTGACTCCGTTGGTTTAAATGAAAGAAAAAAAAAATTGTTCTCAGAACAAACCCTCAAATATGACAGTTTCAGGTTGATTATAGCAGTGATTCTGATATGTAAACATAGGTAGACACACACATATATATATATATATACACACAGAGCAATTCTGTCCATTCTTTTATCAGACTCAAAAACACATCAACTTGGGGCCAACAAGTAGAGTAGTAGTTAAGGGCGCTAGACTCCCACATGGCTGACCACGGTTCAAGTTCCAGACCTGGTGGACTGCTTTCCCACTTTCCCTCTCTCTCTTTCTCTGTTTCTCTCTGATAAAACTGGAAAATAATAATAACAACAACAATAATAAATTTAAATAAATTAATTCTTTAAAAAAAAATCAACTTTGTTCTTCCTGACCATTCTCAGGATACTACACTAACTACAACAGTTCCATATAGTACATCCAGACATGACTATATGCAATGGTAATGGGGACTAGTTCCTCTATATTTATTCATTTCTATTAACGAGAAAATAATTTTTGGATTCCCCTTTATGTTTCATTGTCAAAAATTACATCACTTGTTTATGCTTAAACCAACAGTGGTTTGGGAAAAGGCCTACCATGGATGGTTTAAAACAGTCAAGGAGTTCTCAACCTCAGCGCTACTGACATTTCAAGCAAAACCATTCTGTGTTGTGAGAAGCTGTCCTGTGCGACTATAAGGTGTTTGAAATCATCCTTGATCTGTACTTACTAGATACCAACAACCCCCTAGTTGTAATAATGAAAAATATCCTCAACACTGCCAAATATCCCCTAGTTGAGAATCAATGGAATAGACGAATTGAAATCTCTCCCTGAGCCTAGCTACATAGTTCAACTCTTCTGGATGTAGAACAGCACAGAAGAAGGGGAATACCTGAATCAAATCACTGTCTTTCAGGAAGGAGGCCTATTAGGAAAGAAAAACAGTCTTAAGGAAGAAACCAACACTATTCAGTACAGTAGTTCTTTAAAAGGGACACATAGCAAATTCAAAAAATATGGAATTAAAATCCTGTATTCATTTTGAGGAAAATCAACAAATAATTTTAGCATAACTGAAGACTGTTAATGTATTGTTTAATCCAAAAGTACACAAAATAGCAGTTGGTACTTATAAGATTTATAACATGCAATTTAGTTGAGTTTTAGAAACATATTGAACATTAATTTTTAGTGTGGATTTGTAGTTACAATATTTAGTCCCAAAGCACCTTGACTAAATATTGCATTTGGCTATATGAAATGGAAGATCAAATGGAGGAGCTAGATCCTCTTGTAAGAAATACTCCTCTATTAATATTTTTCAGAGCTATCCAAATAAAATGATTCCCTGCACCAAGGTTTATAGTTCCTTTAGAAACATAACTTAATGTATGGCTTGCTATTTTCACATCTGCAGTTTATGAATACATTTCACTTTTTTAATGTGCTGTAACTTTAAAATTCTAATTGATTGCATTGTGTTTGCCATCATGGTAAGACCATATCCATAATCCCTTTAATGCTTTATATATTTATTTATTTTAACAGAGATGTTTGCTATAGGGCACATGTGCTCACTGGAGATACAAAGAGAGACAGAGAGAGAGAGAAAGTGAGAAATCGCCACTCAGGGAATGCCACAATTCCTGCTCCTCTTTTATTCTCTCCGGATCTTGGGCAAATGTGTACATGAACCTGTGGGAGTTTCAAGCTGCCAGGTCCAGGACACGAACCACAGTTGGCCATGTGGGAGTCCAGCATCATGCCACCTTCTGGCCCCCACCGGTAGCCCTTTAAATGGAGTCATTTGTTCCACACATTGTCTAAGAGCCCAGTCCTGTCTCCTCCATAGACTCACTGCTTGCCCTCCTATATCTTTGGTTCTGTGACTCTCTAATTCTGCTTTCTTCTTCCTATCACCTTTGTCTGCTCTTTATATATTTGAGAATCATTTTGGGGTCCCTCTTCAGTCTGATCCAGAGTTGCCTCTTCTCAGTTCATCTGTATCTTCCAAAACAGGCCTACCCAAACTGAACTCTGGCCGGTTTAGGTCCCCAGTGTCCTACTATAGGAAGAAAAATGGTATATCAACTCAAGACATAAAAACATATTATTAAAGTTTATTTATTTACTTATTTCATAAGGGAGAGAGAGAGAGACAGTCACCTTCAATGGAGTCTTGCCATGCCATTATTCCTCCCTCAGCCCTCCAGCTAGTCAAGTTCACAGGTGCATGCAGTCATGCCCAACATGTTTATATGAAAAAGGTCCAAATCTCAGCTTCTCATATGGCTTCAGTATCACAGTGAGGCCCTATAGCCTGTACCACCATGGCTGCACCCCTAGTCACATTTTTATAGGGAAAAAAAAAAAACAGTAAGTACAAAAATTACCACAGGCTACAGGTAAGAGCCCTACTGAATAACTGAATCTATAATCCAAAAGCTACATTCCCAATCCTACTGAGTTTTATTTAGCCCACAGTTCAAGTGCCAAAGATAAATCTCACTTATCTCCATAATGAGAAAACAGCACATTTATCAAATGTTTAAATGTACTGCCCTAAACGTTGAGATTTGATATGCTTAATGGAATGAAAGGGATATTATTTTACAAAAGGAAGAGTAACCACTGTGCATAGGGCAAAAACCTGTAGGCTGCAGTCATCAAATATTAGAGTACTATAAAAACACCATCACTTTAAAAGTTTGGTATAAAATAACACTACCCAATAACAAAATCTGAAGATATTTGTTCCCTTAATGTAAAAAATCTTTTTCTTTAAAATTATTATTAAAAGTAGTATTGGGGGGGGGGGGGTTGTGTTTTGTTGCTATAGGGTGCATGTACTTGCTGGAGAGAACCAGAGAAAGGGCTGGAGAGAGGAAAAGAAATTGCCTTCAAGGGATGGGATGGCCACACCACAATCCTTCCTCCTCCATTCTCCTCTCAGGATTTTGGGCACACATGCCCAGCATGATTTTCTTTGTTTTTAGAGAGATTTTTGCTATAGGGAGCATGCACTTGCCATAGACAAAGATAAAGAGACTGAAAGAGAGAAATCACCCACCAGGGGGATGGCCACACCACAATGTCGTCTCCATTCTCCTCTTGAGATTCTGAGTATGCACGCACATGTGTTCAGCATGAGTTTCAAGCCACCAGGATTGGGACTCAAGCTTTAGTCGACTACATGGGAGTCCAGAGACATAACCATTATATCATCTGCTGGTCCCAACCTAGCATGATTTTCAAGTGGCTAGGTCCAGAATTAAAATAATAAAGTCAACCTGGTCACAGTGTATAATCTTTTAAATATGTGGTTAGATACGATTTGCTAGATATATTTTAAATAGTCTTACTTAGGAGAATATCTTTGTTAGAACTATTGGTAGTCTCTTATACAACAAAACCAATTTTTGCTGTCAAATATATATTTCCAAAAAAATACTTTAAAATTATATAACTCCAATTGCTTTTATTACTTTTTATTTTTTAAATTTGCCCGAGAGTGCCTACACTTACTGGAGAGAGAAAGTGGGGGAGAGAGAGAGAGTAAAAGAACTACTAAAGGGAGATCACCATGCCCCAATTCCTTCTCCTCCATTTCTCCTTCTTCTCAGAATGTTGAGAACACATACCCAACATATTTTTCAAGCCACTGGGTCTGGGACTCAAACCACATAGTCCGTCATGAGGAATTTAGCTGCCTTAACCACCAGTGTGGTTTTGAAAGTAAAAGAAGTGTCACACCTTCTTTTACTTTCAAAACCATCCTGATTTAGAGGATAAACTACATTGTCATAGTAGTAGAACAGAACCAAAGACTTTGATAAGAGCTCACACACTCTGGGACCTAGTTTCACTACCCCATAGGTAGCTTACTTCCTCTTTCTCATTCTAATCGTGTAGTTTGTTAAAATAAAAATACAAGGGCTGCCCTGCCTATGTGGTAGTCCTTTTAACTTCCCTTCCAGTAAAGATTCTCCCCTTCCCCTCAGAGGGAAGGAACAAAACTGTTCACCTACCTCACCTCCCTTCCACGGCAATTCCACCTATAGAGTAAGTAGTCTGCTCTGTACACTTTCCTTAATAAACATTCTTTCTAAATAAATAAATAACATGTGAGAAGCATAACAGGGATGTCAGAATTTCTTGAGAATTTTTTTCTGTAAGCCACTCCCAGTGAAGAACAACCTGAAAGCTTTCCTAGCATCTTTCCTAATGGGAGGAGTTAGGAATCACTGCCCAAATGTTTCTTTGCCTTATAAATGCTGAATTCAAAACTAAAGTGGCAGAACAAGTTTTTTTTTTTTCACTTTCAGCAGGGAATAATCCATTTGCACAGCATGTTCCAGGGAAGGCTGCCTTTGAGAATCTTATATCAGGAAGAAAGCGTACTTAGACTAATATCCAAATCAGTGGTACAGTAAAAGAACACAACCTGGTTGTATGAAGAGTCCTTCAGGATCACAAGAAAGATTCAGTGAGGAAAACGACAAAATTTACTACATTAAATGAGAAATTTCATGTGTGTCTTTATAGTAAAATTCAAAGTTCTTGCCTTTAAGAAGTATGGCAAGTATGGTGTAGTGGCTACCTCCTTAACATGGTAAATCAAATCCAGGACCATGTCTAAAGTTAAAGTAGTAGAAACACACTTCCTTTAAAAGTCAGGAACCAGACCAGTAGGCGGCGTGGTGGTGAAGGCTGTAGATTCTCACATGAATGATCCTGGTTTGAGTCCAGGATTTGGAGATCTAAAAATCATGTGGTTGCTCCTGTGTGCATGCCTAAATTCCAGAGAAGATAATGGAGAAGGGACTTTGGCACGGCCATCTCTGAGGGGGCGATTTCTCACTTTCCCTCTCTCTGTCACTCTCTCTCTTCAGTGAGCACACATGCCCTATAGAAAAAACCTAAAATAAATAAATAAACAGTCAGGAGCAGAACAGTCACCACTTCCATTATTTTGGCAGCACATTTATTAATATATTCAGAGCAATTAGACAAGAAACAGAGAAGAAAAAAGGGAAGGAAAAATAAAAAGAGAGAAGGACTGAGAGAAGAAGTGAAAAAATTGATGAGCAACACCCTTACTTAGGCATCAGCAAACTTTTTCTCTTTAAAGGCCTAGACACTAAATACGTTAGGTTTTGCAAGCCACAGAGTGACTGTCACAAGTACTTGACTTTGCTGTTAGAGTACAAAAGCGACCAAAAACTACGTATCAGCAAATGAATGTGGCTACACTCCATCCACTAAATATTTATGGGCACTAAAATTTAACTCTGTCACTCTCTCTCTTCAGTGAGCACACATGCCCTATAGAAAAAACCTAAAATAAATAAATAAACAGTCAGGAGCAGAACAGTCACCACTTCCATTATTTTGGCAGCACATTTATTAATATATTCAGAGCAATTAGACAAGAAACAGAGAAGAAAAAAGGGAAGGAAAAATAAAAAGAGAGAAGGACTGAGAGAAGAAGTGAAAAAATTGATGAGCAACACCCTTACTTAGGCATCAGCAAACTTTTTCTCTTTAAAGGCCTAGACACTAAATACGTTAGGTTTTGCAAGCCACAGAGTGACTGTCACAAGTACTTGACTTTGCTGTTAGAGTACAAAAGCGACCAAAAACTACGTATCAGCAAATGAATGTGGCTACACTCCATCCACTAAATATTTATGGGCACTAAAATTTAAATTTAATATAATTTTCACATGTCACAAAATATGATTCTTGTTAATTTTTTTCCCCAACCATTTAAAAATGTAAAAACCATTCTTGGTTCCAGGGCTCTAAAAAACAGGTAGACCAGACTTAGTGCTTGCCCTAGATCATTATAACAGTACTTAGTTCATTTATTTATTGTTAGTTAATTAAACAGTATCTGTTAAATATACACAAAATTATCTAATTTCTTGTTTTCTTACTTTGGACACAAAAACAAAGATTTTATAGAAAGACTATAAAGTAATCAAACTATGAAAGTGTTGCATTTTTAAAACATTTTTATTTTCTTCTCTCAAAATAAAAACATCTAATTTCTTTAGTTATTAATTCTATTTCTGTAAACAGAGTAACGTTTAAGAACTTCTATTCGCTTTATATCTAATCTGCGAGCCTCACAGACCTCTCATCGAGAACAATGGTGTACACACAGTTCCCACAATCATTCCACTTTCTTTTGTGTGTGTGTGCTGAACTCCAGACAAACATTAAATTACCTTGGACAGTAAATGGTAGAGAAGAAAGACGCCTGAAGAAAGTATTTGGCCTCATTTTATGATGACATTCAATCTTAATTTAGAGAAAGAGAAAAGAGCTTTCTTAGTGTGAGAAGCATGGGAACTGGAAAGAAATACAGAGCTTTTCAGAGAAGCCTATTTTTCCAAGTTTGCAGGTGACTGACTGCTCGTTTCTATGCAGGTGGGGTTGTAGGTCAGGGGTGTGTATGTGTACGTATCTGGAAGTCCACACCCACTGTTAGCCAGAAATATCCAGGAATACACTTCCAACAAGAACACGGGCCAGTTCAGGTAAGCAAGCAGTTTCCAGATTATTTAATCAGTGGACAGGGTCTGCTGTTTTGAAATGATCAAGTTTTGCTATCTGAAAAGTGAGGCTTAAAGTAAAGGATGGGGAAAATGAAATTAAAATTTTAATTAAATTAAAAATGAAATCTTTTCTCTTTTCCTGAACTGGATTCCCTTTGCTGATTTCATAGTTTGATTCTCTATTTTCATTAATGATATGAGAACTTACTGGCATCAACCAAATATGAATCTAAAAATTATTCTACAAATAAGAATGGTTCTTCCTTATATTCCTCTCAATTTTGTTTTGTTTTAAACTATAGAAATGTTTAATATGATATCTGAGTAAATGTTAAATTATGTATGAACAGTCAAATACTAGTGTTAGAAAATGGTCAAGGTTTATAGTGCATAATTGTACTGGGTATGTGTCTCTCAAGGGCACTGTAAGTGGCTGAAGAGGCATAATCGTGCCACAGTCATATTCAAATCATAGTGGCCCCAAGTAGTTTAATCTGCACCAGCTACTAATGGACCCACAATAATTCATACACTATTTTATGATGGAACATATTGTTCATCCAAAACAGCAATGCACAAGTTATTTATATTGCTTTGCCACAGAATATATTCAATATCTATTTTATAGTGTATCAAGCAATATAAAACAGAAAACTTAGATTTGGGGTTTTCTTTGAGTAGAAAGTATTTGATAATAATCTATAAAATATTTAAGATTTATAAAAAAAAGAAAATATGGTGCCCACTTATCTCTAAACTTGGCAGCTCTAAAACAGTAAAAATGATAAAATTACAATCATTTTTTAATGTAGGTGGTTATCTCTGTCCCTAACATGAAGAATCTTTCTAATGCTGCCTCCAGATTCACTTTTCTTAACTGTTCTTAACATCTATGATCTTGGGAAGAATCATAAGGCAATTTTGTACCCTCTCTTCTCAAAGGAAATGAAGAGAGACACATAAAATTTTACCTGAATTTTGAGGTTTTGGGGGTCTCCGATACTTCATCCATAGACCTAGAAGCCCACTGAATCCAGGTTAAGACCCTGTCTTAGATGGTTGCTTCAGTTTTCCCATTTCAAATTTCTACCCACTTGATCCTACCCTCTCCAGGTTGGGGTCTGTGTTCTAAATTTATCTATCCATAGCTCCTATAAAAACCTACTTGTCTTTGTCTTTGTCTTTAAGGTACAAAATGACAAGCACAGGATGATACTTTGAAAGGTTTTATGGTTTAATAAATATGAGAACTTAGGTTGAGATACTTATCAGGTACCATGGTTATTGTTTAACAGGTTTTTAATGCCTGGATACAAAAAAAGTAAAAAAAAAAAAAAAATGTCTATTGCAGATGAGTGAGAAAAATTATTTCAATAGTTAACTTAGAGTAGCCACCATTTTCAATCCAGAGAAGAAACACCACTGGAAAGAAGAAATATTGAAAGAAAGGAATGAGGAAATGTCTATAAACTTCTCCACCACCAAGTTGCTGTCCTCCTCCATGACTACAGTTGCTATTTTACATAATTAGACTATTACAATTGCCAAATGTTTTACCAGTGCCAAAACATTGTGCCTTAATCTTTCAATTTTCCACAATGTCTACTGCAGTTAAACATAGCAACTTCCATGCTTGAATAGAATCCTTGAACAGTCAGTCATTGTATTTTTAGCTAGAAAAAAATGGACTATTTTGGTGGAGAATTCACCACCAAATACTAAGAAAAAAAAAACATTTAAAAGGAATTTTCAATAAATATGAAGGGTGTGTATGCATTTATTTCACATTTTGAGGTGATTTCAAAATAGCATGTGTCAATCATTTCCAAATGAGGTTTATGTACTAAGAATGCTATAACTGGATATCCCACAAATTTTAAATACTCCCCGTAATATATTTATCAAGTATTTTAAGACCTGGTCAGCTCTAACTCTGGAATTTTGATTATTTCTTAACATGCAAAGTATGAGAGGACAGTATATGAAATTAAGAATTGATTTGAAGGCCAACTCCACAATGCAGTAGTTAAGCACTGGTCAAGAGAAGTTGGATCCCACATGCTGACCAACCCAGTCTGTCTGAAACACAGTGGGCACATGCACCAGTGCTCAAAATCTGACAGACCGGAGGACTGGCGGAAGGATACTGCATGAACAGACACTGTGGAGAGTGTACCTCCACTTCGCTCTCTCTCTCTCTTTCTCTCTCTGACTCTAATGTGTATATGTACATGATCTATAACAAACAAGCAAAGAGAACAAAAAAACAGAATTTTTTTTAACAGAGATTTTGCTATAGGGCACTTGAGTGCACCAGAGAGACAGAGAGAGACAGAAAGGGACAAATTACCACTACCACCTTCCCGCCCGGAAGGGAGGTCATGCCACAATCCCTTCTTCTCCATTTTCCTCTCTCAGGATTTTGAGCACACACGCACATGCACCCAGCATGAGTTTCAAGCCACCATGTCCAGGACTCAAACCAGTCAGCCATATGGGAGTCCAGCAACCGTTATACCATCTGCTGGTCCCAAGTCTACTCTTCTTTTGCATATATTTAATTTATAGTAATATGGCAACACTTGACTTTTTTAAAAGAGCTATGTTCTAAACTGAAAGGCAAAAGGTGTAGTAATTGTTGGAAGGATGAGAAAAGTAAATGGCTACAGAAGAATTGAAGAACAAGAATCCTCCGTGTTCTATTTTTTTCCTTTGATTTCTATTTTAAGCAATATTTGTTCTTGCCTAATCTTATCTTAGTATAGAGCTAAATCTACTTAGAAACAGAAGAATCAAGAAATCAAAAGATAGAAAGTATTTCTGTGTGCTAGAAGGCACTTCTGAATTGAGCATTATAATTTAAAGGTCATTTAAAATAAAATCATATTTGAGTTTCATGGTGTTGCTCTTAGTATTACAGTTCAGTGTGGAAGTAGGCTTTGTATGCCCTGAGCCAGTTCTTTTTCTTTTTCTAAATTTAAATTTGCCAGAGGTCATGTACACCCTGCAGAGAGACAGAGAGAAGGAGAAAAAGAAAGAGCCCTTTCCCCCGAAAGGAGAATGTTCATATCACAATCCCTTCTCCTTCATTTCCCTGCCATTTGATGATCTGGGCTTGCATGCACATGTGTGTTGGCCATGTGGGATCCAGGTCCCTTAACCAAAGACCATGAATCTGGCACCAAGTTCTTTCTCAACTACATTACACTATGCCCAGGATGCCCAGAACATGGCTTTTCACCAACTGAACACTTACTTAGTTGATTGAATTTTTAAAATATTTGAATAATAAAATGTGAACAAAAGTCTAGGCAGTTATATCTGGCTGAACCAAAGAAACAGAACAATCTGTCAGCAGAGGTTTGGCCCAGTTCTTAGCAAATATCTTTTAATGACAGCTTGAAGTAATCTACTAAACTCTGAAAACTATTTCCTTCCTTCCTTCCTTCCTTATTTGCCAGAGGGTACATGTGCTCACCAGAGGCGGAGGTAGGGGAGAGGGAAAAAGTTTCCCCTATGGAGAATGGTCATGCTGTAATACCTTCTCCTCTATCTTTTCCTCTTTTCAGGATTTTAAGTATACATGCACATGTGCCCAGTGTGTTTTTTTCAAGCAACTATGTCTGGGACTCAAACTGCCTAGTTGATCGTGTGGGAGACCCTAACTACCAAACCACAGGCTGGCTCTATAAAAACTCTTTTCTGTCATTTAGCTTCTTCTGAGAGACTCTCTTGAAGACATGATGGTATACTCAGCTTTGGCCCTCTGTCTCCTACTCTTCACAGTTTCTTCCAACCTTGCCATTGCCATTCAAAAGGAAAAAAGACCTCCTCAGACACTTTCAAGAGGTATTGTAATCTTGTTTTATTTTCTAAACTCAGTCATTAACATTATTTGTTAACTATCGAGTGCCTTCACCCATAGTGTAGTTATAAAGGAAACTTAATGAACTGGAAAAATTTTGTTGTGTATGACTTCGAAATGGACTTTTCTAAAAGGAATCAATTGGTTTTAGACATTAAATCAAATCAACTGGAAACTAGTCTGTATCTTTCACAAAAATAGTAGAGAAATTGCTTTGCTTTCTACAACTTTGGTAACTCGAGTCCTAGAAAATAATGATTGGTTGACATGATATCTTAAAAGCAATTTAAGAATTCTCAAAATTTGCTCAATTTCCCAGTCCTCAATTTATTAAGGTCAGAAAATAATTTAGAGTGACATTATAAAAGGCTATTAATAAAGTATACTTTATCCCAAACCCAGAGAATTTGACTAGGGAACACTGATGCAGTGGCTTGAGATATCACAGTCTAGATTCATCATTGGCTACATGTTTAGAAAACATTTTTATTTGTAAGCTTAATGTTTCACTTTAGCCTAAGACACAAATATGTATCTATCCCTAAAGAAACATTTAAAGAAAAAAAATATTCTCAAAATTGGCTCTAACATCCCCAGGTAACAGAAATAGGACCAGAATCATTTGTCCCCACATGGCTCATTCAAAATTAGCAGGATACATGCAAAGCACTTGAAATGGTAATGTGAATAGAGCAAACAAATGGAGACCAACTAGTATAATTTAAATTCTTAAACACTGGCTTTCCAAGTTTATTCATTTTTAAATGAATTTATTGAATGTAAGCCATCAATGTTTATTCAAGTTAATTCTACTTTAACTTAACAATTACATGAACTATATACACAGAAAGTAAGTTTTTACAAAATAAAAGAAAATAGTTTTCTAAATAAAATTTATCTTATATCTCCCTCTATAAATACTATAGTTATGAAACATAAATTCAATAGCCTTAAAATACCAAAGACTAACTTAGTTATGGCCTTAAAGACCTATCAGACAATGGGAGTAAGCATTATTGCTCTAACTATACCGTAACACATCAACAGTCTGCATGCTCACTTTTAAATATCTATTTAAAACTTTTAGCAAATTAAAAAACATATAGTGAGTATTTATGGCATATTTTAACCAATGTTATCAGCCTACTATTCTAATTATTAAGAAACTATTTTAGCTGGGAGGATGACTGACATTAGCTGAGAACCCTATAATTAAAACTTGATTTATATTTGGTTAAGACTTTTACCATCAGGGCTGGTGGGTGGCATGGTGGTTGAGGCACTAGACTCCCACATGGCCAACTGTAGTTCAAATCCTAGACCCGGCAGTCCAAAAATCACAACAAATAAATAGATAAATAAATATTTTTAAAAACTTTTACTATCTATTGCTATATAGGAAACGAGAGAAGGAGGCTCAGAATGAATAAGGATTAGAGTAGGGATGAGAGGAAGAAGTTCAAGTACAGTGTACAAATAAGCAAATGGAGCCCTTTAGGACAGAAGGCAGTATCAAAAAGTTAAGTAGAGAGGTTGGCAAGGAGAAAGGGGATTAATTAGAAATAGGTAATAGATGGTTCAAGGAAGAAAATACGCACACACACACACAGAGACACACGCACAGTGATTAAAAAAAGAAAAAATCCCAACTTCCTTTGAATCAGAACTGCCCAGCATCTACTCTAGTTCCTAGCATACAGTATATACTCAATAAATACATATAACATGAACTAATAAAAATCTCAGAAGACAGGAACAGCCATTGGCATAATGGCTATGTCACTGGAGTCCCATGTAGTTGACCCCGGTTCGAGTCCCGGACCTGGTGGCTTAAACTCATTCCAGGCACATGTGCATGTGTGCCCAAGATCCTGAGAAGAGAATGGAGGAGAAGCGATTGCGGTGTGGCCATCCCCCCTGGGGGGTGATTTCTCGCTTTCTGTCCCTCTGTCTTTCTCTGTCTTTCTGGTAAGCACACATGCCATATAGCAAAAATCTCTCAAAAAAAAAAAGAAGAATCTCAGAAGATAAGAAAACATAGCCAGAGTTAAAGATAGAGTTGAGAATTTATATTCTGTACCACCTTTGGCTTATTGTAATCAAGAGAGTATATAAAAAATAATTATAATACAATGTAGTACCCCTACAGAGCTAAAAATTATTGTCTTGAGAGTAGGAATTACATTTTATCTTTTTATTCCCAGTACTCAGTGAACTAAGACATGTACTTGATGTTCCTGGAACTAAAGAACTAATGTTTGTGGAACTAAGTTGAATGAGAGCAGAGAATAGGAATTTTTCTCAGTGCTAAAGCTTCTTATTGAATGATATTTGTACCAGAAGAGGGAAAATTAAACCAGGGTCTAATTTTACTTGTTATTTCCATAGTAATTTTGTTTCATGCAAAAGGTGGTATGAAGACACTGCACATGTTCAAGCAAAGTTGGAACCTTTCAGAATTATTACAGAAAGAGTTCCTGGTAAGGTGCAACATTAAACTAACAAGAGATGTCTTCCAATGTTATAATTTTAAATCAAGTGAAAGCAAATCATGAGACCGATGAGAATATAAAATGACACAACCACTTAGGAAGCAATCTGACAAAAAGTCTAAAAAACAAAGTGAAAACACAAAGTGAATTATGGAGTTCCATTTAACTCAGTAATTCCACATATAGGTAAATATTCAAGAGAAATTAAAACAAACACCCACTCAAAAATTTATACACATGTGTTCATAGCTGCACTATTCAAAAAGAAATAACCCAAAGAAATAACCCAAAATGCCCATTATGTGATTTATGAGTAAATAAAATGTGGCTTACCCACACAAAGGAATAATAGTCTATCATAAAAAAGGAAATATGCATAACATGGATGAACCTTAAAAACATCTATGCAAATTGTCAAGTTTAGGGGTCAGCAGGTGGCATGGTAGTTAAGGTATTGGACTCCCACATGGCCGACTGTGATTTGAGCACGAACCTGGCATCTTTCTCTCTCTTGTGAGTGCATTTGCCCAAAAGCAAATTAAATAATAATAAATAAAATTTTAAAAATAATTATTTGGAAAACATTTCAAATGTATAGTGACAGAAAGTAGATTAAAGGGTTTTCAGGGCTCAGGGGGATGGAAAGATGGGGGTGAATATGGATAGCTAAAGGCTACAACATTTCTTTCTGAGGTGATGGAAACATTCTAAAATCTATTAGAGTTATAGTTGTACAAATCTGTAAATATACTTCTTAAAAGTATATACTTTCAATGGGTGAATTGTGTTGGTATATAAAATATATTTCAAAAAAAAATGTTTACCAAGAAACAATCATACAAAACAAACAGGCAAAAACCATGGAATCACGTTTTTCTTTCCTTTTTTAAAAATTGTCAAAGGACACATGCTTTTGCCAGAGAGATACAGAAAAATAAGAGAAGAAGGGACCATGACCACCAGTGCAGCATGGTCACTCTGCATGCAGTCCCTTCTCCTCCATTTCTCCATCCTGCTGGGATTTGGGGGCACTCATGCACATATGCTGGAGAGTTTTTCAAGACTCGGAGGCTGAGACTCAAACCATGGTCAGTCATGTGGGATCTGGCTTCTCTTAACCACAGGCTTCAGGGCCAGG
>NW_006203883.1:257195-260272 GCF_000334495.1 Tupaia belangeri chinensis
GAAATGTTCAAAGAGAGGCCCTGAGGATGTGGAGAGGTGCTCTGAAAAAACATCACTTGTCCCTTTTGGCTGTGATAGAATCTTGCAGCTTGTCCTTTCCTTGACCCTTACTGCAAACAGAGCAAAGGGTGGAATTTTCTAGGGGCCTTTCAACAGATATGTCTGATGGAATTCAGGAAATATCCTGATCTCAATTAGCGAAGTCCAACCTCTGCTCAGCCTCTGTAAGTTTTGTTAGCCTTATCAACATCCCTTTGATGTTTGCAAGAAAATATCTTCCCCATACCTGCAGCTAGGCTTCCCTCCACTAGATAAGTTTACTGAGATTCCTCTTTGATATGGAGGTAGCCAGGAGATACACCTGGCCCAGTATGTCTAAGCCCTTATAGAATTGTTACCTGCTTCTTATTGACTGGAACATTTGAACTTATCTATGGAATGTCATGAAATACACGTATGTAGTGTTGCTTTGCTCTGTGAATAAAGGCGCCCCATTTGGGCATCACAAGTTGCTTGGGATGCTTAGGCTTAGGCCACCTGTGCCCATTGCTAGTCTGTCTCTTCGTCTTTTTATTCTGCTTCCTCTCAGATTGAGTTAGGTCTAGGGCAGATGTCGATAGGCCTCATGGTTTCTTGCTTCATAATTTCAGACTACTACTTATCTATGATACCAAAACCAGAAATGACAGTCTGACAACATTTGCAACACAAGAAAATCTCCGTTTGAACTAACCTCCAAGTGCTTCTGTTCTCATATTAATTTAATCTTTTTGATCCACTGACTGCTGACTGAGACATTTCATGAAATTACCCTGCCATATTTATGTATGTTTTGCTCATTCTTGTCCTTAATGGTCTTATTCTCTAATCTCTGATATACAATCCCAACTATTTGTATCCCTCTTTTAAGACTAGTGGATTCTTTCTACTCGTTGCTTTCTATTTCCTTCTCTACTCCTTTTTTTTTTTTTAATTGCCAGAGTGCATGTACACTCACTAGAGAGAAAGAAAGAGGGAGAGGTAGAAGACACTTCTCAATGGGATGTGGTCCCACCACAATCACTTCTCCCTCTCTTCATAGTATTGGGATTTTAGGCACATATGCACATACCTGGTGTGTTTCTCAAGCAGCTAGGGTCAGGATTCAAGCCACAGTTGACCATGTGGAATCCTAAACCCTTAATTACTAGGCTACTGGGAAGGTCCACTTCTCTGCTCATTTGGATGTTTCTAAAACACATGTATGTTATTGTGTCTCTTAACCACGAAATTCCCACACTGGCGTTTTTCTTCCATTTTAGAACTCAAATAAAAGCTTGAGTTTCTTTTTTCCTTTTTTTTTTTTCACAAAAATATATGGACTTTTAAAATGTCAGCTTTTGTGGTACTCAAGATATAAGAGCATTATGGAATATAGTCCAACTTATTCCTGATAGCATAATAATCTTTATGCAAATTCTGGAAGCCAGAGCTTCTACATGGTTCAGAAATATCTTTTCAATCACCACTAAGTATAACAGGTTTTTCAAAGCACTTACTGGGCTTAAGCCTATGAGCCTTGAGGTTTAAAACATAGTAGCAAGCCTCAGTACCAAATCTGAAAGGACCCCACAACTTCCCATCACGATAAAAGGATATTCTCTGCATCATATTCTAGCTGACTGCTTGGTCTTAGTTAAATACCTGTAATATATGTCTGTTTATCAGATACCCAGCTCAGAGGACTTCTATAGCCCTGGGTTAATGCATTTATTCCTCTCTTCTATTTCAGGATGGGGAGATGATATTACTTGGGTGCAAACTTATGAGGAAGGTCTCTTTCATGCTCGAAAAAGGTAATATGTCTCTTAGTCCTCAAAAAAGACTTCTATGAATAATTATATACCAACAAATTGAATAACTGGGCTGTCAATGTAATGTCATGCTCTGCTAAGGCCATGTGGGTGGTCCTTGGTTCATGCCTCAAGGTCTTTCTGTATGCACTGGGCACATGCAAATGTCCTTGATTCGGGCTGGCTGAAGTTAGCAGATGGACTGCAGCATGAAGATCCTGTTGAGAGTGCCTTTCTTTTTTTTCTCTTCTTATTTCTCTCTACTTCTCTTTCTGTCTGTCTCCCTCACTCATGGGAGAAATAAATAAAACAAGCAAAAAGAAATGAATAACCTAGAATAAATGGAGAAATTACTAGACACATACAACCTATCAATACTGAATCATGAAGAAATAGAAAATTTGAGGAAAGCAGTAATGACTAAGGAGGGTGAACTTGTCATAAAAAGGCTGCAGTTACAGAAAAATCCCAGACCTGATGTCTTCACTGATGAATTATACCCAACATTTAAAGAAACTAACATTGGGGGAACCAGCAGTTAGCATAATGGCAATGTTGCTGGACTCCCATGTAGCCGACCGTGGTTCGAGTCCCAGACCTGGTGGCTTAAACTCACGCTGGGCGCATGTGCGTGTGTGCCCAAGATCCAGAGAGGAGAATGGAGGAAAAGCAATTGTGGTGTGGCCATCCTCCCCGGGGGTGATTTCTCACTTTCTATCTCTCTGTCTCTCTCTGTCTTTCTGGTGAGCACACATGCCCTATAGCAAAAACCTTTTAAAAAAAAAAAATAAAAACCTAACATTAATCCTTTTGAATGTTGTCAAAAGAGAGAAGAAAACAAAGTATAAGAAAACAAAGCTGCAGACAAATTCCCTGATGAACATAGATGCAAAAATCCTCAACAAAATGTCAGCTGAGGGCCAGCAAGTGACATGGTGGTTAAGGTCCTAGATCTCACATGACCAATGTTGATGTTCAAGTTCCAGACTCAGTTGGTTGAAAACCATACCAGGTTCATGTGTCTGCATACCCCAAATCTCAAGAGAATAGAGGAGAAGGAATTGTAGCATGGCCATCCTCCTCAGGGTTGGGTGGGAAAATATCTCACTTTCACTCTCTCTTTCTTCAGTGAGCACACACATCCTATGGAAAAAAATCTAAAAAAAAGAAAAGAAAAGGTCAACTGAATTCAATACCACATAAAAGAATCACATGCCATGATCAAATGAGATTTATCCCAGGGAT
>NW_006203883.1:260305-266995 GCF_000334495.1 Tupaia belangeri chinensis
CCATATGCAAATTATAAATTTCATATACACATTAACAGAATGAAGGAAAAAACACAAAATAATCATCTTAATACATGCAGAAAAGGCATTCTACAGAAGTCAACATTCTTTGGGGCAAAAACTTTCAATAAATTAGACATAAAAGTTAATGGCCATGAATGATAAGCCCATAGCTATTAACATGTTGACCAGTGAAATATTGAAAACTTTTCCTCTAAAATCAAGAATAAGACAAGAGTAGACATTCTCATTCTTTCTGTTCAACATAGTACTTGAAGTCCTAGCCAGAATAATTAGACAAGAAAAGAATTTATCCAAACTGGAAAGGAAAAAGTCAAATTGTCTAATTGCAGATGTGTTCTTATAAAAACCTGTAAAAACACCACCAGGAAGAAATTAGGGACCAACCAACCAGGTGGTTAAGTCCTGGACTCTGTGGCTTGAAAAACACATCAAGTGTGTGTTTGCGCATGTGCCCAAAACCCTGAGAAGAGAATGGAGGAGAAAGTATTTCAGTGTGGTCATCTCCCATTGGAGGTACTCTCTCTCTTTCTCTCTCTCTTTCTCCAGTAAGCACACATACCCTATAGCAAATTTTAAAAACTAATTTTTAATGGCTAAGTGAATTTGATGAAGTTGTAGGATATAAAAGTAATATGCAAAAATCAGTAGTGTTTCTATATAGTAACAACGAGATATCTGAACAGTAATCAAGAAAACAATCCAATTTATAATGCCTACAAATAAAATGTCTAAGAATAAACTTAACCAAAGTGAAAGATCTATATATAAAAACTATTTAAAAAAAAAAAAAGAAATTGTATAAGACACAAATAGAAAGATACCCCCATGTTCACAGATTGTCCATACTACCTAAAGCAACCTACAGGTTCAGTGCAATCCATATCAAAATTCCAATGCTATTTTGTTTTTCTTTTATTTTTTGTCTTTGCCATAAGGCATATGCACATACCAGAGGGAGACAGAGAGGAAAAGTGACAAATCAACCCTTGAGGGGAATGGCCATGCTGCCATCCTTTCTCCATTTTCCTCTCAGGATTTGGAGCATGCATGCACACATGCCTGGCATGATTTTCAAGCTGCCAGATCTGGGACTCAAACTGCAGTCAGCCATATGGAAATCCAGTACCTTCACAACCATGCTACCTGCTAGGTTCTCCAATACCATGCAACCTGCTGAGTTCTCCAATACCATTTTTTACAGAAAAAAATTTTAAAAACCAATCCTAAAATTGGTATAGAATCACAGAAAAAAAAAAAAAAAAGCAAATAGCTAAACTAGTCTTGAACAAAAAGAACAAGGTTGGAAGCATCACTGGCTTTGAAATCTATTACAAACCTATAGTAGTCAAAACAGAATGGTACCAGCATAAAAATGGAATATAGACCAGGAGAACACACTAAGAAGCCCATAAATAAGTCCATGTATTTACAGTTCATTGATCTTTTTTTTTTTTAAAGATTTTGAGAAGATCCAATAAGGAATGACAGTTTCTCCAATAAATGATGCTAGGAAAACTGGCTATCCACATGCAATAGAATGAAATAGGCCTTCTTATACCACACACACAAAGACCAACTCAAAATGCATTAAAGACTTAAATGTAAGACATGAAACTATGAAACTAATAGAAGTAAATACAATATAAAAGGAATGTCCCCTAGCATTGTTCTGGACAATGCGATTTTAAAAAATATTTATGACCCAACAGCACAGTCAACAAAATAAAAGATAGACAAATGAGAATTGCACCAAGACAGAAAGCTTCTGCACAGCAAAGATAACTATCCACAAAGTGAAAGAACAACATATGGAATGAAAACAAAAAATTTGCAAATCATACATCTGATAAGGAACTCTTAAACAAAATATCAATGAAATTCAAATTACTCATAGCAAAAAAGAAAATCTAAACTATTCCTGTGCTTTGTCTTAAATGGTTCTTGGTTTAAACGTATGAACAATTCACTTATAGCTGAACTGACAAAAGTAACTTTCTCTAGGGGCCAGTCAGTGGCAACACTCTGCAAAGCTGGCCCCACAAAGAAAGGTCTCAGGTTCAAGTCCCTGGATCTCCTGTGCCAGCCAGGTATATGTACATGCCCATGATCCAGGCTGGGTGAGGCTAGCATAGATCATGGTGTAGAACCCTGTTGAGAGTATATGTCTTCTTACCTGTCTGCCTCTCTCTCTCTCAGAGGAAATAAATAAACTTATAAAAAAAAATAAAAAATTAAAATTAAAAAAGGCCAGCTCCATGGCCTAGCAGTGATATGCTGCCCTAAGAGAAACTGGTTCCCACATAGTGATCACCTGAAATCCTCAGTCCTGGGGTCAGCAGGTAGCATAGTGGTTATGGCACTGAACTCCCACATGGTCAAGCACAGTTCTAGTCCTAGACCCAGCAGCTTGAAACACACTGGGTACATGTGCATGCATGTTCAAAATCCCAAGAGGAAAATGAAGAAGGGATTGCAGCATGGCCATCCTTCAGAGGGATGATTTCTAGCTTTCTGTCTCTCTGTCTCTTTCTCTCTCTCCAGCAAGCACACACGCCATGTAGCAAAAATCTCTCTAAATGAAAAAATTTAAAAAAAAAAAAAGAAAAGAAAGAAAGAAATCCTCCAGTCAACCAAAAATGCACTGGGTAGGCATAAAAATGCCTAAGATCTGAGGGGTGGAGGGCTATAGGAAAAGTATGATAGCATGACAAACCTTGTAGAGGGTGTGCCCCTCTCTGTCTCTCTCTCTCTCTCTTCTTTCCTCCCTTCCTCCCTCTCTCTCTCCCCTTCCTTCTCTCTCTTTCTCTCTCTCTTTCTCATTCTCATATGTAGGCATATACTAATATGAATTTTTAAAAATTGGGCCAGTCAAGTTGTGTGGTTTTTAAGGTAGCTGGATCCCCCATGGCCAATTGTGTGGTTTGATCCAGTAGCCTGAAGAACACACTGGGCACATATGAATGTCTGCCCAAAATCCTGAAAGGAGAAAGGATGAAAAGAGACTGTAAGGTGGTCATACTAACCCCTCAGGGAGGAGGGGGCTCTTTCAATCTGTCTCTCTCTCTCTCTCAAGCACATACATCCTCTGCCAAAAATAATTTCATGCAGAAAAAATGAATTTCTATGCTCTGGATCCATTTTTTCTTGGACTCCAATTGCTTAGAAATCTGATGCTGCAGTTAGCTTTCCAAGAGTTACTTCCATCTTTTTATCTAACCATAGCTGTCCTTATATCCATTGTTGTGTAGGTGTTTGTGTGGGGGGGGAGGGGGAATTATAGCAATTCAAGAAACTGGAATGACTCACACTCCTAAATTCTTCTGTTTCTTAGGACACTAATGCATACATAGGCATACATGCCCAGTGTGCTTTACAAGCCACTGGTTCTGAACCATTGTCAGCCATGTGGGACCCAGGTACCCTAACCTCTACTCCACCTGCTGGCCCCAGAAATCTGAAATTCTTACTTAAAAATGTTGAAAGTACAAAATGTTAAATAAGCCCACTATACCTTTTGACTCAAAGTTAATCACACACCTAATTCCACACTTTCTTTGTTTAGTAACAAGCCATTGATGGTCATTCATCACTTGGAGGACTGTCAATACTGCCAAGGTAATTTTAGCTCCTGAAATTTTACCATATTTGCAATATGATATAGAAAAAGTGACCTGCTAAGAAGGAACTCAGTAAATCCCATTTTAAAAAAAAAGGACGTTTGTCAAAGTACCACAATTTTACACTAAAGTCCTTAAAAACTACAATGATCATTAGCGATCTACTGAATATTTTTCTATCATATGCCATATGGAATTTGATGTCTTTTTGTTTTCCAAAAGAAAGAGGAATGGTTGGGAATACTTGCTGAAAGGAGTTTTATAATCAATGAGTCAATAAATCACATAGAATTATAAAATTATTGTATTCTTTAATGTGATTTAATATATTATCCCTTGATGCCTCTGGATAGACTATTCTTTGTAGCTTCCTAAGCAGAGACAAAATGACAATAGCGAATGAACTATTTAAGCCCAAGTTATAGATGGAAAAATGTAAAATACTAGCTTTGTTTTACTGTGTTCCACGAGAGGACTTCAAAATGTTTACAGAAAAATAAAATTGAAGTACAAGTTTTCGGTGCAAAAAATTTTGAAATCCATGCAAATTTTTAAATAATGCACATTTTCCATGAATTTTTTGAAGATCCTTCATGTAAGATGTCTTGATCCTCACAACTAACCATCATTATATTTCCCCCACAGCACTCAAAAAAGTATTTGCTCAAAATGAAGAAATACAAGAAATGGCTCAGAATAATTTCATCATGCTGAATCTCATGGTACATGAACTGTTCAATGTCTTGTTAACATTATAATTCAATGAAAAGTTTGGAATTTTGTTTACAATTAAAACACAAAGGGCTATGTGTTTGATAGTTATAGAAAGTTACATAGAATTATGAGGCCAAAATATGCAAGTTACTGAAACTCTAATTCATATTAAATATTTTCAAAATTAACAGTAAAAAACAATCCAATAACTTTCTTTTTTTGTTTCTTCTTGCTAGCATGAGACCATTGATAAGAATTTATCACCCGATGGGCAGTATGTGCCCAGAATCATGTTTGTGGGTATGTGTGTAATTTCATTTCATCAGATTTACAGAATTAATAGAAACCTTGTTTGTTTTAAAATGCTAGCTCAAGTATTATTCTTTTGAAAGGGATGTCCTTTCAAACCCAATAAATAAATTCCTGCTAGTTATCTAATCTAAAGTCTAGGGCAAGTCCCATAGCCTATTGGATAGGGGAATGAGTCCCATAAGGCCAATTGCAATTTGAATCCTGGCCCTGGTGGCTTGAAAAATGCTCTGTATGCATGTACATGTGTGCCCTAAATCCCAACATGATAGAGAAATGGAGGAGAAGGAATGGCAGAGTGACCATATCTCAGTGGGGTTGCTTTCCTCCCTCTGTGTCTCTGTTTCTCTCTGGTAAACACACTTGCCCTCTAGAAATTAAAAAGAAATCATCACATCTATAATTTGTACATTTGAAATATTTGTTAAAAGTAACTTATGCTATTAAATCAATATTGCAATGTACCTTCATTACAGTGTGCCACACTAGGTCGACAGAGCTGATATACTAAAAGGAAACTCAATTTGTATGAATTCACATGTGTGGAAACCAATTTTGTTTGTAAATTTGCTTGACATTTGTTTCAGAGAATGAAGCAAAAATGATTTTTAGAACATGTTAAGTAATATTTTTGTGACTTTTTTATTCCTTGACAGACCCTTCTTTAAGAGTCCGAGGCGATATAACTGGGAGATACTCTAATAGATTGTATGCATATGAACCTCAGGATTTACCAGTATGTAAGTATTTCTAAATTATCCTAAATAGTAGTACCAGCTGGCCCATTACCATAAGCTTAAAGGGCCAGTGATGCCCTATATCCTCAGCATTACTCATTACTCCTTACTTGCAAACCAGAATCACTGGGGCTGATGGTGGTGTTTCAAATGCAAACTCTTAGCTCCCACCAAAATGAGAATTTCAGAGGCATCACAGAATCTCTATTTTTACAGGATGCCTAGGTGTTCTTATGATCACTGGTTTTTTTGTTTGTTTGTTTGTTTGTTTGTTTTTTTACCACTAAAAAGAATATAGTGCACATTAAAATGACATAAATCTTGGGGCCAGCAGATAGCATAGTGGTTACATTGCTGGACTCCCACATGGCTAACTGCAGTTCTAGTCCCAGACCCAGTGGCTTGAAAATCATGCCAGGCACATGTGCATACATCCCCAAGATCCAAGGAAGATAGTGGAGAAGAAAGGATTGCAGGATGACCATCCCCCCCCCGGGGGGGGTGATTTCTCACTTTCCTTCTCACTGTCTCTGTCTCTCTCCAGCAAGTGCACGTGACCTAAAACAAAAACCTCTTTAAAAAATGATGATATAAACCTTTAGAGACCTTCCATGCTTCTGACATCAAAGATTAAATGTGGGAACCAGCAGTTAGCGTAATGGCTATGTCACCGGACTCCCACGTAGTCGACCGCGGACCCCGTGGCTTAGAACTCACGCCGGGCGCATATGCGTGCGTGCCCAAGATCCCTAGAGGAGAATGGAGGAGAAGGGATTGTGGCGTGACCATCCCCCCTGGGGGGTGATTTCTCGCTTTCTGTCTCTCTGTCTCTCTCTGTCTGTCTGGCGAGCACATGCGCCCTATAGAGAAAACCTCTCCAAAAAAAAAAAAAAAAAAAGATCAAATGTGATTTCCTCAAACATGAAAATGAAATATTTCTACATTTAATACCTATAAATAAGGAGGTATAATCTTATTTAGGACTTTAATCTACTTTTTAAAACATTCACTATCAACTATATTTAATAAGACAACTATGCCTATAAAACCCAGAAATATTGATAGAAAAAATCAGTTTAAAAAATATATATTCCCAGGACCAGCAGTTGGCATAATGGTTATGTTGCCGGACTCCCATGTAGTCAATCGCGGTTCACGTCTCAGACCCGGTGGCTTAAACTCATGCCAGGCGCATGTGCATGCATGCCCAAGATTCCTAGAGGAGAAAGGATTGTGCCATGGCCATCCCCCCTGGGGGGTGATTTCTCACTTTCTGTCTCTCTGTCTCT
>NW_006203883.1:267026-271424 GCF_000334495.1 Tupaia belangeri chinensis
AATAAGTATACATGCCCTATAGCAAAAACCTCTCCAAAAAAAAAAAAAGATATTTCCACAAAACCCCTTTGTTAAAATTGTTTAACACAAAGAAAGTTGATTAACCAGCTCTGAATTGTCTAATCCCTAAATTCACAAATATATCTCTAGCATAATATTCTTTAATATCATGAATATAGATGAATTCCTATGTTTCCAAAGCAATTAAATAAGTACACCAATTTCAAATTCTAGAGATAATGGATTGCAATATTTCATACTCTCATTTACTAATAGCATAATAAATATTTACTTTTATTTCAGTGATAGAAAACATGAAGAAAGCATCAAGACTCATTCAAACAGAGTTATAAGGGATGATAGAAAAATGCCTTCACTTCTAAGAAATCAAATGTCATATAGAAAACCTCTGGCTTGCTAACCAATATTAATTATGCAAGTATATGGATTTTGTAACATTACTATTTAAATCTGTTAGTATGCTCACAATATTCATATGAAGATAAAATAATATTTCAATAAATGTTGTCAAAACCTGAGAACATTGGGACCAACAAATTGCATAGTGGTTGCATTACCGGACTCCCACATAGTCGACCACGATTCAAGTTCAGGACCCAGTGGCTTGAAACTCACACCAGTCGCATGTGTGTGTGTGCCCAAGATCCCAAGAGGAGAATGGAGAAGAAACCACAGCATGGCCATCCAACCTGAGAATGAGAAACTGAGTGATTTCTCAGTTTCTGTCTTTCTGTCTCTCCAGTGAACACACATGCCCTGTTGCAAAAATCTCTCTCTTAAAAAAACAAACAAACAAAAAACTGAGAATGACAAAGTACTAGCTTGATTTCTGTCTGTTCTAGTAGCAAAGAAAGCTTGTCATGAGCCAAGAGTTATGGTAAGTGTATGGTAGTGTATGGTAACGAAAGAGGACCTAAAGAAGAGGTGCTTCCAGTGGTGTCTCTATTTCCTCACGTCTCATTTACTCATTTACTCTGCAACAAATCTACTTTTAATTCTGCCCCCTCCAGTTATGGAACCTGCTATGGTAGGTCATAAATGATCTCCATAATGCTAAAACAAATAGATGAGTCTCTCTATACTTCATTCTTAAACTTATATTAATAATAGCATGGGGGTCAGCAGGTAACATAGTAGTTAGGGCACTGGACTCCCACATGGCTGACCACAGTTCGAGTCCCGAACCTGACAGTTTGAAAATCAGGACAGGCATGTGTGCAAGCATGCCCAAATTCCCAAGAAAGAAATAGAGGAAAGGGGACTGCAGCATGGCCATCCTCCAGGTGTTGGTTTCTCATTTTCTCTTTCTTCTTCCTATGGCAAAAACTTAAAACAATAAAGAAAAATTTAAAAAAATAGCATATTACAGAGTTAACTACTTAGTTCTTTTTCTCCATTAATTTAAGATAGTTGAAAGCTAAGTATAGTAAATTAAAAATATTTTTTTTAAATCAACTGGGGGACAGCAGGCAGCATGGTGGTTAAAACACTGGACTCCCACATAGCTGACCATGGTTCGAATCCTGGATTTGGTGGCTTGCTTCCTCACTTTCCCTTTCTCTCTCTCTCTCTGTCTCTCTCTGGTCAAATTAAAAAATAAATAATAAGGGACCAGCAGTTAGTGTAATGGCTATGTTGCTGGACTCCAGCGTAGTCGACCGCGGTTCGCGTCCTGGACCCAGTGGCTTAAACTCATGCCGGGTGCGTGTGCATGCGTGCCCAAAATCCCTAGAGGAGAATGGAGGAGAAGGGATTGCGGTGTGGCCATCCCCCATGGGGGGTGATTTCTCGCTTTCTGTCTCCTGTCTCTCTCTGTCTGGCGAGCGCACGCACCCTATAGTGAAAAACCTCTCAAATAAATAAATAAATAAATAAATAAATAAATAAATAAATAAATAAATAAATAAATAAATAAATAAATAAAAACAAATTAAATAAATAAATCTTTTAAAAAATCAACTAGACTAATATATAATGAATTCATGCTGGGAAAATTCATTCTGTATGCTTTAAAGATGTACAGTGATTAAATATTTTAAAAAATAAATACAATTGCATTTTTTTTCTACATTAATTCACTATACACCATCACAACACATAAATCTTGTAAAAAATCAACTAGACTAATATATAATGAATTCATGCTGGGAAAATTCATTCTGTATGCTTTAAAGATGTACAGTGATTAAATATTTTAAAAAATAAATACAATTGCATTTTTTTTCTACATTAATTCACTATACACCATCACAACACACAAATGAATTTTCCATCCAAAATACACTGTGCATTGGCTCAATCAAGCACATCAACATACATGTTCTCAGCAAAGAATTTTCCAATTCTTATGAAATTAAATATTTTTTAATGTTCAAAATATACGTGTCCTGGGGGCAAATGGCAGAGCAGTTGTGAAACACAATGTTCTGTGAGGCAATCCCACAGAATGTGGATTCAGGGCCAGAGACCTCCCTGATACACCGGGTACATGCTTGGCCCTTAATTTAGTCTGTCTGAAGCTGGGGGTAAATCCTAGAGTCAGGATCCTTTTGGGGTGCGCTTTCTCTCTCTCTTGCTCATGAAAGAAATAAATTAACTTAAGGAAAAAAATACCTGCTCATTCTGCCTTACGAAGCATGGTCAAATACATTCTGAAGAGTGTAAGTTGACCTTAGAGGTGACTCAGTGGCCCTCCCCTCCTCTGCACTTCCAATCCCTGCTCCTGAGGACGGCATCTTGCTGCAATACCTGCCTCTCTCCACCTGAGGGCTCTCCCTAGAACCACAAATAGGCCAGAAATGCCTGGTGACTGTCATGTAGCCAATGTTAAAAGAGAATTGGAGAATTTATTGTGCCCCAAATAAGACAACTCAGAAAAATACTGCTCTGGCTCCAGAGTTCCCTAGTGGGAGAGAGCTACAATTGCCTACATCAGAAAGCTTGACAACACTCACTTTATCATCCTCACTATCTGCCATTCCTTATCCATGCTTTCTTAAATCTTCTCCCAAATAAACTACTTACACCCAAATTCTTGCTTGAAGATCTGTTGGGAACCCAACCTAATACTGTGACTAACTAAAATGTATTACATATAAAAAGAAGGATGAAAACCAAAATTAAATATTTTTTAAGGTTTTTGCCATATGGCACATGCACTCATTGGAGAGCGGCAAAGAAAGAGAGAGAAAAGAGAGAGAAAGTGAGAAATCACTCCCCGGGGGGATGGCTACACTCCAATCCTTTCTCCTTCAGTCTACCCTGCAGATTTTGGGGCATGCATGCACATGCACCCAGAGTGATTTTGAAGCCATCAGGTCTGGGACTCAAACCACAGTTGGCCATGTAAGAGTCCAGTACCTTAACCACTACACCACCTGCTGGTCCTTCAAATTAAATATTTTTTAAAAGTAAGTATTAGATAAATCACTAAACAACTAGGTAAAAGTATAAATGTCCCTAATATGTTTCTGTTCTTGATATCTGTTAGATCTTGTGTCAATAATAAAATACACGAAGGATAACTTTTTTGGGAAGCAAATAAAGTAAAATGTAATGGAAAGTAAACAGTCTCAGTAGGATTAATATCTTCAAAAGAAGTATATTAAAGAAACCCTGGATATAATTAGTAGCAACTAAAAAAGAAAAAGAAATATATCCTAGGATAAAGTGACAAAGTTAGCACCATCATGAAATTAATGATCCACATCTTTATAAGCAAGATCTGCAAACAAAAATGGTTAAGGCAGATGGCCATTTTATCAATAGAATATGTTTATTTAAAAAAAAAATTGGGGGGACCAGCAGTTAGCATAATGGCTATGTCGCTGGACTCCCACGTAGTCAACCATGGTTCGAGTCCCAGACCCGGTGGCTTAAAACTCATGTCGGGCACGTGTGCGTGCGTGCCCAAGATCCCGAGAGGATGATGGAGGAGAAGGGATTGCGGCATGGCCCTCCCCCTGGGGATTGATTTCTCGCTTTCTGTCTCTCTCTGTCTTTCTGGCGAGTACATGCACCCTATAGCGAAAAATTCTCATCCTTCTTTTTCTGGTCATTTTCCTTCACAAGTTTTAGGAAGTTATCTCTGTTCTTAGAATGCTTAATATGCTCAATATACACATTAATTCTTTTGGCAAGAATCTTGTCCTTAACTTGTTTGTTCACAACAATGCCAGCAGCGTGCTGGGTCACATTGTAGACTCTTCCAGTTTTGCCATGGTAACACTTGTGGGGCTTTTCTTTTTTGAACAGTACTCATTCCCATGCTGTCTACAATATCACCTTACTTGTAGATTCACATATATGTTGCCAAATGAACCACTTCATATTTTTCTAAAAGGCCTAAAGAACATATATCGGGTGCCTCTCCTCTTT